>NC_133591.1:14242620-14523119 GCF_964106895.1 Numenius arquata | reverse complement strand
TTTCACACACACCCCCCATTGCACCAGGACCCCACATTGCACATTCGCCCCCATTGCCTGAGTCCCCCCATTGCACCTGCCCCCTCCCATTGCACATTCCCCCCATTGCACCAGGGCCCCCATCGCACCAGTTCCCTCCCATTGCCTCAGGGTCCCCAAGTGCACATTCCCCCCCCCATTGCCCGAGTCCCCCATTGCACAAGCCCCCCCCACTGCACCAGACCCCCACATTGCCCAAGTCCTCCCATTGTACCAGCCCCCTCCCATTGGACCAGCCCCCCCCATCATTGCACCTGCCCTTCCTTGCCCCAACCCCTGCCATTGCACCAGGCCGCCCCATTGCGCCAGCCTCCCCACTGCACCAGAGCCCCCCCATTTCACCTGTCCCCCCCGCCCCCATTGCACCAGAACCCCACATTGCACCTGCCCCTCCTTGCCCCAGCCCCCCCACTGCACCAGAGCCCCCCCATTTCACCTGTCCCCCCCGCCCCCATTGCACCAGGACCCCACATTGCACCAGGACCCCCATTGCACCTGCCCCTCCTTGCCCCAGCCCCCCCCATTTCACCTGCCCCCCCATTGCACCTGCCCCCCGTTGCACCTGCCCCTCCTTGCCCCAGCCCCCCCATTTCACCTGCCCCCCTATTGCACCTGCCCCTCCTCGCCCCAGCACCCCCCGATTTCACCTGCCCCCCCCATTGCACCAGGACCCCCCGCCCCCCCGCAACCTCTCCCCCCCGCCCCCCCCCCGCCCCGGGACTCCCCCCGCCGCACCGTGCCGGGGCCGGCTGCGGTTGCCGATCCGCGTTGGCGGAGTGATGGGGAGGGGGGGTGTGTGTGTGGTGGGGGGGGGGATGCCGGGGTGTTGGGGGGGGGCGGGGGGGTGTCTGTGTGTGTGACACCGCGCGGAGCGGCGCGCAGCGAGCGCGGCCCCGCGCTGCCGGAGCGCACCGCCCCGCCCCCGCCCCTCGCGCTCGGGGAGGGGGGGGGCGAGGGGGGCGGAGGGGGGGGGGGGGGGGAAGAGAGCGAGGTGGGGGGGGTGGAAAGAACGGGGAGCCGGTGGTGGTGGTGGTAGGGGGGGGAAAGGCGGCGGCGGCGCCGCGCTGACGGCTCGGTGGGCACCGCGGGGCCGCGATGCTGCGGGCCGCGGCGGAGCGGGGCTGAGCGGTGCGCGGAGGGAGGGAGGGGGGGGGGCGGGCAGGGTGGGGGGGGGCCGCGGCGGAGGGTGGAGGGGAGGAGGAGGAGGAGGAGGAGGAGGAGGAGGAGGAGGAGGGTGGAGAGGAGGAGGAGGAGGAGGAGGAGGGGGGGGGGGGCGCGGCGAGCGATGGATGAGGACAACATGACGAGGAGCGAGGAGCAGCAGCTGAGTCTGCAGAAGGCGCTGCAGCAGTGCGAGCTGGTCCAGAACATGATCGACATCAGCATCTCCAACCTGGAGGGGCTCCGCACCAAGTGCGCCGCCTCCAACGACCTCACGCAGAAGGAGATCCGCACCCTGGAGGTAAGGGCCCGCTGACCCCCCTCCCCCCCCCCCACCCCCCCCCCAACCTCCATCCTATATCCAATCCTTTCCCCCCCCCCCCCCCCCCGCCGGGCCGCGCCGGGCTCCCCCGCGGCGCTGCGGTGCGCCCGAGTGAGGCTGCGCGCTCTGCAGGTGGCCCCCGAGATGGGTCCCGGTACCGCCGAACCCTCCTGTCGGTATTGCCCGGAGGGGCCCGGCCCCCACCCGGTATCCCCCCGGCACGGCACGGCCCGGTCCCGGCCACACAGCATCCTCCCGGCCCGGCCGCATCCCTCCCACCGGGCTCCTACCTCCCCATCAGGATGCATCCCCCCCGGCCTGGCTGCATCCCTCCCACCGGGCTGCATCCCCCCCTGGTCTGGCTACGTCCCCCTGGCCCACCCACGTCCCTCCCACCGGGCCACATCTCCTCGGCCTGGCTCCATCCCCCAGGAGCGGCTGCATCCCCCCCTGGCCTGGCTGCATCCCCCCTTGGCCCAGCAGCATCCTTCCCACCAGGCCACATCCCTTCCACTGGGCCACATCCCCCAGGACCGGCCGCATCCCTTCCACCTGGCTGCATCCCCCCCCTGGCCTGGCTGCATCCCCCCGGCCCGGTTGCATCCCTCCCACCACGCTGCATCCCCTTGGCCCAGCAGCATCTCTCCTACTGGACCACAGCCCTCCCACTGGGCTTCGTCCCCCCAGGCCCATCTGCATCCCCCCCCCCCGCCCCGAGCTCCTACCTCCCCACCAGGCAGCATCCCCTCCAGCCCACCTGCATCCCTCCCACCCGGCAGCATCCCCCCGGCCTGGCTGCATCCTTCCCCCCACTCCGTGTTCCTGCCCCCCCAAGCAGGCTGCATCCCCTCGGCTGGGCACCAGCCCCTCGCCCCCGGTTCCTCTGCAAACCCTCCGCCCTTTGGAGACCCCCCCGATGGGAAGGGGAGGCCTCACCAGCCGAGATGCTGCCGGGGGCGAAGGCAGCGGGGCCGTGCCGAGGGGAGCACCGACCGGATTGATTTGCGTTTCGTAGCTGGGAAAAATACATATAAGTAAAAGCGGAGCAGGGCCCTGTGTGTTGTAGCCCCACGGGAAGAGGATCCCCTCGGAGTGTGCCCGGACCCGGCTGAGGATGGATTTGGGGTTCAGTAGGAGGTCGGCAGGCCGGGAAGGTGCTGGGATGCCCGGAGGTGAGCGGGACCCTGCAGTTGGTGGCAGAGCTGGGAGAAGCGTGGCCACGATGGTGCCGTGACCCCAGGGAGATGCTGATGGGACCATAGTGGTGCGGAGGCCGCTGATGCGGAGCTGGGACTGTGGGTGGGGGGTTTTGGAGCCCTGCCCCCTGCTCAGACCTTTTGGCTGGTGCTTTCTAACCTGTTCGCTGTCACCGAGAACCCAAAGGTGGTGGCACGGCGGGTCCCATGCTCGGCTGGATGCACAGGACCCAGCTGGGGTCCTTGCAGCCCCTCTACTGTGCCACTGCTGTGCCACTTGTGGGGGGGACCCCGGGGCTGGGGTGCAGCTCCCCGCTCTCCATCCTGGGCACCGACTGGCGCCGCGGTCCTGCACTGGTCCTGCCACCGCCTCTCCTTGATCCAAGCCCTGTCCCATCCCACCTCTCCAAGCAAGGGAATGTGGGCTCAGCATGGAGCTGTTGGGCAACTTGTGGCCCTGGAGCAACCTCAGAGAAGGGACGTAGAGGTGGGGATGAAGAAGCAGCAGCAGTTTTGGGGTGTGCAGGAGACTCTGTGGGGGGCACGCAGGCTCAAATCCCCTCCAGAAGAGCCGATGCATGGAAGTGCAGGACTACAGAAGTTTGTCCCACGTAGAGTGATGGCCTCATTAGGGTGACGAGTCGTTGCCTCCATCCCGTGGATGGGACCATGGAGGAGTCTGGGGGGATGCTCCTTCCCGGCATCCCGCGATGGTGTGTGGGCGAAGCAACATCCTGGTGTCACTGGGGCAATTGAGCTGGAGGGTTTGGAGGTGGCCAGGGGGATGGCACCCCACAAATCCCGGGTGCTCACAGGGAAGCACCTCTCCAGCCCCTATAGAGTGTGTTGTACCCACCGCGGGGAGCCCCAACACCGCCTTCCCTAAAACACCCCAAAATGGGGCACCTGTGATGAGTCGCAGCCATGGGCATCCCCACTGATCTCACCCGTTGCATTTCAGCAGAGAAATGGGGTGATTCCCAGGAGGGAAGTGACACTGGGGTGAATCTGGGGCCGGATTCCCGGTGCCGGCACACGGGAGTAGGTCTGGCCCGGCTCCCGGCGGTGTTGTCCTGGGTGGCCGCCAGCGTAAGCAGGAGCCCAGCTTGGCCCTGAGTCCCTGCCGCCACCGCCGCGTCCCAAGGACGTGACGCAGAGGCAGAGGCCCCGCTCCGAGCTCCTTCCCTGCCCATCTGGCGGCAGCGGAGCCGGGCCAGGCACCGGCGAGGCGAAGGGGACGGTGGCCGGGGATGGGCAGGATGGGAGGACATCTCACCCCGAGCACCCCGGGGAGACTTTGCAGGGCCCTGGCATCAGCACGAGGCTGGAATAAAACAGGTGAATCCACGTTTTTTTGGTTAAGCCTCATGCTAAACCCTGATTTTGCTAGATTAATAGAAGTTCTTCCGTTCTTTCTATTTTTAAACCTCCTGAAGGTACATGGGACTTCCCATCCTTCATGTGCTGTGGTTCTGCAGAGGCATATCCCAGTGAGAGCATCCCATGATGGAGCATCCTTCCTTTGGGATGGGTACCACTGGCCACAGCCTGGCTTTGGTAGTGGTCCTTGGGACAGGGAGACATTTAGGTCTTGCTTGCACCCTGGGACAAGCTCCAGCAGAAACCAAGGCAGCGACTGGGACCAAAACAACGACCGGGACCAAAACACCGACCGACACCACCCAGGGTGGGAGTTGGGACCAGTTTGCTTCCTATGGGGCGGCAGCAGATTTGGGGCTGAGCATCGTCGGAGCAGGAGGATGGGAGATGAGTAGCCACCCTCGTTAGCACTGCCTGGTCCTGCGTGGGCGGTGGGGCTTTATCCCCCATCTGAGCATAGCAGTCGGGCTTTGCAGCTCTAAATTTGGGAGTTTTGGGGTGCAAATACAGAAGAGGGGTGCTGCCACCCATGTTTTTGCTGGAGGTCTGGGGGCGGCACCGGGTAAAAGTGAGACAGAAAAGTTTGGTGCTCGGGGATTTTTCCGGCTGTCCTGTGGCGCCTTGCTCTCCGTTTTGGGGTTACTCCACCCCGGTTTCAAAGAGTGGGTCTGGGCTTCCAGAAACCCGTGAGTGGCTCCAAGGATAACCTTGGGATCCCCTTCCCTAGGCTGCCCCCTCCCTGGGCTTCCCCCTTCCCGGCGTGAACCCTCCCAGGATGCTTTCAGCTGCTGCGTGGGAATGAGGGTGAGGATGGGAAGAGACACCCAGGGAAGAGCTGTGGCTGTTTCCAAACTTGCACGGGCCACGGTCAAAGGAGACGCTGCCCCGACACCAGGATATTCATTGCCCAGGTGTGGATTCTCTAGTGTCTAACACCATGGGTGAGCACAGCACACTTCTCCCTGCGTCCAAGCATCTCCGGGATGCTGGGTTGAGCCATTTTGGCCCCTGCGCTCCCTGAGAGCACCCCGGGGACCATTTCAGTGCTTGAAATAAATGATGTGCAGAGCCAGGGATGGCACGTGAGCCTAGCAGGGCCTGGAAAGAGCCCTGAGGGGGGAAATATCACCGTGGCGAGGTATTCCCCAGCCCGCGGGTGCTCCAGGTGGTTCTGGAATAACGAGCCCCTTGGTAGGAGTCGGGGAAAAGTCGCTCCAGTTGTGGATACGTGCCGTGGGAAAGCATCCACTGTGGCCCTGCTAGGAATATTTGGAGGCACAGAACAACCCCTCTGGTTCGTGGCATGAAGGAACCCGGCACAGGCATCCATGCTGAGCGGGATGAGCCATCCCGGCAGGCGCGGGCTCCCTCTGGGTGGCATCGGCGCTGGCAGCGCATGGCCCTGCCTGCGTGAGGTTAATTAACTTTCACCTCCTGCTCCCGCAGGTGGATTTTCCATCGCCTCTCCCCGGTCTCCAGGCAGGGCTGGGTGCCGTCTCCAGCCCGGTTGACGTCAGGGTGCTGTGTTGGGGGCGGGGGTGTGGGGGGGGTACAGCCCCCCTCCCGCTGCCTGGAGACCAGCTGCTTCGCTCCCCGTGCCCGGTGCCTGCTTGGGGACGTTGGGGACACCATTCGCCACTTTTGGGGCGAGTGGCTGCTGAGGAGAAATCCTGTTCGGGGTGATGGGAGGAGGCTGGAAATCCCCGTTGGGGTGCGGGTTGGGGGGGGGAGGCAGGGTTTGCACAGGAACGGTGGGGGGGACTCCAGCCCTGGGTCACCCCTCGCCTTGCCGGGGTCACCCAGGGTTCCAGGGGAGCGATGTGGAGTGGGGACATCCCTCCTCTGCCTGCACCCATCCCCGTGGGGCAGCAGGGACCTGCTGGGGTCTTGTTTTTCAGCAGGTTTCTGCCTCGGGGAGGAGCTGGGGGGCCCCCGGCGGTGCTGGCCCCTCACCGCGGACAAGGGGAAGGGGCTGCTCGTGGCCTTGCCCCCTTTTGTCAGAGCATTGCACCCTCCCTTACCCCCTTGCAGTGCTGGAGGTGGGGGGAGAAGCACTTGAAAGGGTGTGAAAACTGAGCCCCAGCTCCAGGGGAGGGTACCTGGGCCACCCCACAGCCCCGGCCCCCCCCCGGCAGCATCCGTGGTTGGACCAGCAGTGTATCCCCCAAACAGCAAGCACCCCCCCAGTGCTGGGTCTCCCCGCCCCTCCTCTTGCACACCCACAGCCCCAGCACGCTGGGGTGACCCCAGCCATTTTCCAGATGGGTAAACTGAGGCAGGGAAGAGGTGGTGGTCGGGGGGGTCGTGCCACAGCAAGAATGCAGGACAGGGTCTGGCCTTTGCAGCACAGCAGCATTTGCCATGTTCATAAGATCTCCATCCTGTGCTGGGGGGGGGCTGAGCAGCAGCTCAGGATGGGCGAGAGCATCTCCCCAGCCGTGGGATGGGGCTTTCCCCATGGGACGGGGCCATCTCAATCACTTCCCTTTCCAGCCCTGTTGGTGAAGCTCTTGGCAAAACAAGAAAAGCTTTCAGACTTGGCAAAAGTTTGCTGGGCTTCTTTTCTCCCCGCCCCCCCCAGCATGAGCAGACCCAGGGGCCAGAGCTTCAACCCACGCCTGGGGTACGGGGGTCCCACCTGAGCCCTCGTTTGTCCTAACGATGGCCCCTTCGGTCTCTCTGGAGGGCTGGGTGGAGTGAATGAGCCACACCTGGAGCTGGGAAATTAAAGTACCCCCCCTCCATTTCCCCTGTTCCCAGCTCCCAGTATGTTTCTGTGTGGTGGTGGTGGTGGTGGTGGTGGTGGTGGTGGCGGCGGCGGCGGCGGCGGCGGCGCCGCCTGTGGCTGCAGCTGCGGTGGTTGTGGTTGTGGTTGTGGTGGTTGCCCAGTCCCCAGCTCTGCCCCCATTCTGGGACCCCAATTTTGGCACTGGAGGGGCTGTTGTGGCTCAGGCTTCCACTTTGGTCCCTCTGGAGCTTCCAGCCTTGGTGGGGACAGAGGAATGGGTGAAGAGCAGGCTGGTGGGGATGGAGGTGAGGTTCTTAGGAGGGTTTTTGCTGGTGTTTTGCTGCTGTTGTGTGTGGGGAAGGGTTTTATTTCGGCTCAGGAGCTGCCTCTGTGTCCGTTCAAGGTGCCTGCTGCTATTTCCCCACCAAGGGCTGTTTAGGATGTGTCGTCGGGGTTGACCCCAAAACCCTTTGATGGTCTCTGTTAGGAGAGTGGCTTTTCTTAAAAAGCAGACCTGGCAGCAGGTCAGGGCGCTGCTGAGCCCAGCCAGCCCCGTGGGGCTCCCTGTGGCCTCCTCGGCCACTCGCTTTGCTTGCCCTGCCTCTCTTTTGGGTATTAATTTCAGTAATTAATCTCCATGGCTGTCAGCCAGACTGGGAGAAGCCGACTGGTTGGGGTGTCCGGCTCCCGGCGGAGCTGTCACCTACTCGAGTGATGCTGGTAGGACATCGTGGTGGGGACCCGCTGCTTGCAAGGGGATGGGGACCACCAGCGTCTCCTGTGCCGCCTGTTTTACCCCCCCAAGCGGCAAGGAGGGGGGTAGTTTTGCCTGTTTGACACCTCTCTGGGTGTAAAACCACGATGGGTAGGCACAGGGGGGCTGTTCCTTCCCCCCCCCCCCCCCCAATCCCTGTGCATCTCAGCCTGCCAAGCTCTGTGGGTACCACCGAGGGAAGGGACCAGGAGAGAGGGGAAAACTCTCCCAAACCCTGTGATGGAGCTTCTTCCTTCGTCTCTCAATTCCAAACCGTCCCATGTTTTGCTCATCTATTTTTGGGGTGCGGCGGGGAAAGGGGCACAGCACCATCTCGCACCGCCGGCGGCGGGGAATCACCCAGCTGGAAAAGCGGGAAGCAGGAAATCCCAGCAGGTTTCCCAGCGTGCCGGGCTCTGCTCTATATTTCCCAGAAAGGAGGCCAGTCGCTCAGCGCCTTTATTTTGGGAGCTGTCGGGGCTGCGGTTGCCAACGCGGCATCTTTGGCCTCGTGGTGGGGGGACTGGCCGGGGGGGACCACAGAGGGATGGGGACACGGTTGAGCAAAGAGGGGTCGATGGCTGCGGTTGTGGCGATGAGGAGCAGTGGGAGGAAGGATGGTTGGGGAAAATGTGGGCTGGTGGGGGTCGGGGAGGGGGGGGGATAAGGAGCAAACACCCACGTCCCTGCCTTGGCACTGTGTGATGCTGTGGGGATGCTCGGGGTGGGGGGGGGGTCCCTTTGCACCGAGCCTGGGTATGAGGAAGGCGACCTCATCCTTTGGGTGCTGGGAGGGGCTGGTATTTCTGCTGGTGTGGGGGAGAAGTGATGCCCCTGTGCCCTCTGCTCACCTACGGTGGGGTCCCTGGGGTGACAGGGGTGAGGTCTGTCTGTCCCCTAAGGACAACTTCAGAGCTGAAGCACTTGGTGTTTGTAAAGGAGCTGAGAAAGGGCTTTTTTTGGGGGGAAATGCCCCTCTTGGACACTCAGCTCAGTGCCAAAGGGGCCCTTGCCTGCTGAAGCTTGGTGGCAGGTAACGGGGGGGTGCTGTTTTGAGGGCGAGAGGGGGTGCGTGTGCCCTGGGCCTGGGGCAGAGGGACCCCTCCTGTGTCCTTCTCCTGCTGTGGGGTGGGCTGGGGGTGATGGCAGGGGGTCCCACAGGGCTATCGCCTTCTCTTCCAGAGCAAACTGGTCAAGTACTTCAGCCGGCAGCTGTCCTGCAAGAGGAAGGTGGCCTTGCAGGAGCGCAACGCCAAGCTGGAGGGCTTTCCCCAGCTCCTGCACTGGTTCCGCATCGTCGACATCCGCAAGGAGGTGATGGAGGTAAGAGCTGGGCATCAACCCACCCCAGAGTGGGAAGGACCCTGCTGAAGGAGGTGCTGAACCTCTCCATTAGTGTTTTGCCCAGGGGTTTGTGGGATCCTTGAGCAAAACTAGGTGAGGAGACAGTTTTTTTCTGAGATGGAGACTGGTGTGAAGCCATAGGGCCTGGGGCAGGCTGGAGGGGATGGTGCTGGCAGTGGAGAATGAGGTGGGGGACCAGAGCAGAGGGACCAGGTTGTTTTACCACATGGAAAGAGCCTGTGGTGGGATGTGCTGGCCACAGTTACCCCACAGCTCTCCTCCACCCACCAGTGAGGACACCCTGCTGCTGTTCCCAGTGAAGGACATGGGTGTCAGGGGTACCTTGTGGGTCCCCCATGACCTCGTCACTGCATGGTGGTGTCACAGCATCCTTCTGCCACATCCTGGGCTCCTGCGGGCGGTGGGTGCAGCGAGAGGGTGGCACCCAAAGGTGCTCCTGTAACAAGCCCCCCCCAGGGAAGAGGAAAGCCTGTGCTCAAGGTGCCAGTCCCTGTGTGCGCTCAGGTTTTCATGGTGCTCCCAGATGTCCCAGTGTTGACCTGGGTCTGGATATGCCTGAGACTGTGCAAAAACTTCAGATAAAGCTGTTTGAGCTGTGCCCTCTGGGTTTTCGTGTGGATCGGGTTGGAAAATGAATGGTTTTAGGTCTGTGACCCAAATGGGGCTACAGGAGGGAACAGCTTCTCGTCTGTGTGCCCTGAGGTGCTGGTTTAGAGGATGCTCCAGGATGATTTATTCCTCCCTCCTCACTCCTGCCCTGTTCTTTCCCCATCAGGAGATTGCCCCTGGGCAGCTGAGCCTGGAGGAGCTGCTGGAAATGACCGATGACCAGGTCTGTGCCACCGTGGAGAAGTTTGGGGCCAACAGCGAGGAGTGTGCCCGCCTGAACGCCTCCCTCTCCTGCCTCCGCAGCGTCCACAAGTCTGGTGAGTTGGGCACCCTTGTCCCTGCTAACCGGGTCCCCTCGGGCCAGTCGGGGTGAGTGACATTGTCCTGTTGTGGTGACATTCAGAGTGTGGCTTTAATGCATCGGAGGTGTTGGCAGAGCCCTCTTGGATTGCAGAGCTCCTGCATCCCTGTGGGATGGCCGGGTACCTTCTGCCCATGGGGGACACCTTTGCTTTGGGGGACCCCCTTCTCTGGGAAGTGAGGAGTTGTTAATTCTCTGCAGGGAGGCAGTGTTTCTTATGAGGTCCCTCCATGCCCCCTTGCCTGCAGGAGCACATCCAGCAGCCTCAGGAAAAAGACTCAGCAAGCTCCTGTCACTCAGCATCACTGCAGAGCGAAGCCCCCTTCCCCAAAACCCCTTCCCAGGGTGTGCACGAGCCCTGTGTCCCCTTCCCCCGGAGCTGGGTGTGTGGCTGCTGACCCGGGGGTATGCGGGAGGTGCTGGGATGCTGCATCACAGAAGGGGTTGGAAGGGACCTCTGGAGATCATCCAGTCCAACCCCCTGCCAGAGCAGGGTCACCCAGAGCAGGTCCCACAGGAACGTGTCCAGGTGGGTTTGGAATGTCTCCAGAGATGGAGACTCCACCACCTCTCTGGGCAGCCTCTTCCAGGGCTCTGCCACCCTCACAGGAAAGAAGTTTTTCCTCATATTGAGATGGAATTTCCCATGTTCAAGTGTGTGCCCGTTGCCACTTGTCCTGTCCCTGGGCACCAGTGAGAAGAGCCTGACCCCATCCTCTTGCCCCCCGCCCTTTAGATACTGCTCAGCATCAATGAGATTCCCTCTGCTCTTCTCCAGCTGAGCAGCACCAGGTCCCTCAGCCTTTCCTCAGCAGAGAGATGCTCCAGTCCCTTGATCGTCTCTGTAGCCTCAGCTGGACTCTCTCCAGCAGTTCCCTATCCCTCTGGAACTGCAGAGCCCAGAACTGGACCCAGTGTTCCAGATGCGGCCGGGAGGCGCTGGGATGCGGGAGGCGCTGGGATGCGGGTCCCCGGGTGGTGGCAGCAGAGCTCCGCGCTGCAGAGGCGGCTGCAGGAACCAGGAGCTGCTGGGGCTTTGGCAGCGGAGGAGTGGGGCTGGGTTCGTTCGGGGAGAGGTCGAGCCGTGCAGCCTTGAGTGATGGACAATGCTGTCCTGGGCACACGGATCCCTTCCTGGGGCTGCTGTTGGCAGCCCGAGAGTTGGGGGGCTCTTCTTTATGTGTGTGCCCAGCACCACCTCCCTGTGTGTGATGGGGACCATATTCTGCTTTTCCCCATGGAACCGGCGCTTTGGTGCCAGCACAGGGGGTATGTACAGGCAGCAGAAAAGTAGGGAGGGGACATTCCCTTTTGGAGCAGCTGGGGGGAATGGTGAAACCCCGTTTCACAGTCTAAATGCCCCCACTGTCCCCTTCCCAAAGGCTTTCTTTCTGGTCCCAGCCTGGGGTGATGGTAGTGGGCTGGTTTAGCTGAGGTGCCTGCTGGCAGTCCTGGCCCGGAAGGACTCTTCTCTAGGGGGACCCCTGTCCTGCCAGACCCCCAGGGTTTGGGGACCCCAGACCCCTCTGCCTGGCTCCCGTCCCCTCTCGGGGGCTCCTCCAAGGTTGCTGTGTCCCAGGAGATGGGGAATGAGCTCTGCTGGGGTGTAGCTGCTGGGTTTTTGGCTGGGCTTTGCAGGTCCAAGCAGCCCCTGGGAATGGGGCTGTTGGTGAGGAGGGTGATGTGATGTGGTTTCAATGAGGGGCAGCTTTTGGGGACCAGCACTGTCCCTGCATTACTGCTGTGTGGCCCAACACATCCCAGGCAGGGGGGTCCCAGCTCCTGCCCTGGAGATGTGTCAGCCCCATCCACCCGTTGTGGTCACTGTGGTGTCTCTGGGCATTCCGTGTGGCACCACATGGTGTGCCACAGCGTGGCGGTGCCAGCCACTGCTGGTGGACGGTGGCAGAGGACCCACTGCCACTGGGTTGGTGGGGCAGCCGCTTCCACCCTTGTGCCAGAGCAGCGAGGTGGGGACGGCTGAACCCAGCCTGACATTTCCTGTAGAGCACGAGTGTCCCTGTGCTCTTTAACTCCCTAAATCCATCTCCCGCCTGTGCTCCTGCCCTCCTTCCCTTTGGCATTTTCACTAAGTCTCTCTGCTATTTGAGGAAGGGCATCGGTGTCTCCCTCGGAGCCTGGGGAAGGCTCTCAGCCTGCTCTTTGTTTAAACACCTCTGACTTTTAAAGCCCCTCACAAACAACTACTGCCCGACTCGCTGTATGGACTCAGCCCAGCCCCTGCATTCCCCCCCCCCCCCCCGCCTCTCCGCTCACTTGGCCGAAGGAATTCCCCCGTGCCCCGGTGGGACCATGTGCTTTGGAAAATCCACACCAGCCCTGGGCTCAGCAGCTGCGGTGAAGATGCTAAAACATCTTCTGTTCCTCTGGATGATTTTCTGGGACCAGGGGGGCTGTGAGATGCTCCCTGCTCGACTTGCTTTTTAATGGGGCAGGTGATGGGGCTGCCAGCCCTCCCTGCAGGATGTGACTTGGTGGTCCATTGGCTCCCTGCGGGGGGGAGTTTGCCAGGCACTGCACGTGTTTGCCTTCCCCAGCGCTCCATTTAACTCCATCCATCATCGCCCCGCTCCCAGGAGGGCTGCGGGTTGGGCTTTGCAGCGAGGGGCTGCTGCTTCATCCCTCCGGCATCACAGAGATGCTGCAGTGGCCATTCCTGCTCTGCCCTGGGCACATTGTCCAATGGATGGCCCAAGCCTTAGGGACAGGGAGGGGACGGGCAGCTTGGGGCATCACAGAGCCCCTGCCAGCCTGGAGGGATGCAGCAGGCATCCTCTGTGCAGCGGAGGAGACCAATTCTCCCTGAATTTCCAAAGGATTTGGGTGCAGAAATCTTCACCTGGGTTGACAGATGGTCTCCTTGTGTCCCGCTTGTCACAGCTGTATGTCCCCTGCCTCTGTGCTGGTGTTTCCCTGCCTGGCAGAGCCTTTGCCTGGACAAATGGCCCTGCCTCAGCATTCCCCTTGTTTTTTGCCCCCTGGGAGAGGGGGAGCACAGCCCCTGTCCCTCTTCTGCAAGTGAGGGCTGTGTGTGTGTGTGTGAGAGAGCAGTGGTACTTTTTGGGCAGGACAGGGTGAGATGCTCTCCAGCTGCGGCTGGGTGGTGGGAGCAGATCATCCCTCCCTCAGGGATGGGTCTGAGATGCACCATGGTCTAGGCAGTGTGTTTTGGTGGGCTGTGGAGATAGGGAACTGGTAGAAGGGTGTTTCTGGTACGGTGGCGATGTCCCCAGTGCTTGGGGGCAACTGGGACTGAGCAGCAATGGGGCTGCAGGTTCCCATCTGGGGTGCAATAAGGCAACACTGTGCTCCCTCCATCCCTCCATCCCTCCATCCCTCCATCCCTCCATCCCTCCATCCCTCCATCCCTCCATCCCTCCATCCCTCCATCCCTCCATCCCTCCATCCCTCCATCCCTCCATCCCTCCATCCCTCCATCCCTCCATCCCTCCATCCCTCCATCCCTCTGCCATATCTCAGTGACTGGCCACCAGTCTTGCCCTGTCTACATGCTTGGGCAAGGAAGGTCTACGCCAGCTTTGAGAGCTGGCCTGGCTCGTGTTGTGTGTGTCCTCTGTTGAGTGCTCTTGAAATTATCTGCTGGATGTGTTGCCTTCATCCTTGCAACCCCCAGGAGCCCAGGTTATGGGAGCTGGATCCCGTGAACTGGGTGTCCAGGAGGCTTGCACGGCCCCGAGGAGCCAACTGGGTGCTCAGTGTCTGGGTGCTGGGGGTCAAGGGGGGGTTGAAAAGCATCCCGTGCTGGCAGCAATGATCTCTTGGGATGCAGTGCTGGGATCTCGGGTCCATGGGGTTTTCGCAGCCCCTCCAGAGAGAACCCCAGAGGTACCACGCTGCCATGGACGTGGCTTTTTATCTGTGTTTTAACTCCTTGTAAACCAAGGGATGGTCCTGGTCTGAAAATATGACTAATGAACAAGTTGCTGCCTCTTTAAAACATCATGTAATTTCTTTGCGAGTGCGGTAGTGGTCGATTTCTAGAAGCCAAGATTAGTATTAATAAAGCAGGAATGAGGTACAGTATTAACCTTTTCCATCAATCTCTATTTATCGAGTCGTTAATTAGAGGCATCTAATTTCCCAGGCCAATTCTGTCTGGGCATGGGGGCTGGGGAGGCGGCAGGGAGGAAGCAGGATGCCGTTTTATTGCTTAAATGATGATGAATTTTTGCCAGGACGGGGTTTGATGGCGGGGAAGGAGCCCCTTCCCAAACCGAGCACCCTGGGGGCCTCTCCAGCAGCAGGGAAAGCCCCAGAGCGTCTTATAAACCAAAAGCGCGTTATATTTATCAAATATAGTGGCAACCCTGTATTAAACCGTTGCTTTATTGCATTAACGAGTCTGTATTGGATTTTTCCCGGCTGCGAAACCTTACAGTTGGCAGGAGTTTTTTATTAGCAGCCAAGGCGTCGGTTTTGAACTCGAAGTGGGATTAATTTAATATTAAGTAAGAGCTGAGCGGGGCCGCTGTGGATTGAGGAGTTGATGGCGTGTGACTAGTGAGTTATACGGGGAGGCTATTAGCCGTCCTACGGTGAGGGGGGGGGGAGGGAAATGATCCGGGGCTGAATATTTATGAGTGGTCCTGGCACTGGGAGGGCTGTGGGTGGCTCAGGGATGGTGTGGGGTCAGGCAGGGCTATGGGCAAGGGCGGGGTGGGGGGGGGGAAGCAGTGAGAATCCTCATTTAGGGCAAATTTGGAAGCTGGGCATGGCGTAAAGGTTCAAGGAGTTGGTCCTTCCTGGTGAGCGG
This sequence comes from Numenius arquata, assembly GCF_964106895.1. Taxonomy (NCBI): domain Eukaryota; kingdom Metazoa; phylum Chordata; class Aves; order Charadriiformes; family Scolopacidae; genus Numenius; species Numenius arquata. Next base: position 14,508,409 of record NC_133591.1, on the reverse strand, counting down.
TGTCCCCGTGCCCACAGAGCCATCCCTCCAGTGTGTGATGGGGTGGGTGATGCCGGGGTTTGTTTTGCCCCACGGTGAGGGTGGGATGACTGGGATGCGGGTGCTGGGAGAGCTGGCTGCACTCCTTGGTGGTGGTGGGGGGGGTTCCCTGGCTGTAAAGCACCCTGAGATCTTGCTCTGGTTGGAGATGCCTTTGGGGATGGAAAAAGAGCGATTGCAGCATCCCTTAAGGAGCAGTCGGGGTGTGGGGCTGCTCGGGGTACGGACCCACAGCCCCCAGCTTCTTAAGGGGCAGCAAATTACTCCCAGCATTTTGTTTTGGGAAACGGAAGCAAAACTCGCTATTGGTCTTTCGGAACAGGGGGGGAAAATAGCTTTTGTGGTGACATTTAGCCGTCCCTCCGCATCTCTGGATCTACGAGCTGCATCCCTCCTCCTCCCAGGAGTTTGTTTGCTTGTTTATTTTAATGGAGTGCTTCGGAAAAAGCTTCTTTCCCTAATTAAGTACAGTAGAGTGAAGGAGGCTGAGCCGAGCGGGGAGGCAGCGGCAGCACCCAGGGGATTAATGAAGCCAAATTTGGCCAAGGAGGGGGAGCATCTCTCCCTTTGTGCTGGTGGCCAGGGCTCGGTGGCAACTGGGAGAGGTGGCCCGGTGGGGGGGGGGGGGGCGGGGGGGAGCGGTGGGCGGCCGTAGCTGATGCTCATTTCAATATGCAATTAATATTCCCTACCTAAACAAAACAAATAGGTTTTTGTGAGCGAGCAGGTGGCCTTGCAGCGCCACGGAGGGTGGCAGAGCTTGGGGACAACTGGGCAAAGGGGAGTTTGCTTCCGTGCGGGCTCTTCCTTCGCTTTTCCGGCTGGGAATCAGCTCCGGCAGAGCAGGGCTCCCTGGGCGGGGGGGGGGAGCCAAATCCGAAAGCATTTAACACGCTTTGTGGGAGGAAGAGCTTGGGGATTATTTTTTTGTTGTTGTTGTTATTTTTGCCTCTCAGCGCGTTCTCGTTTAAGCGTATCTCGTTAAGCGGAGGGCCCGCTACCTGCAGCGTGCATGTAAGCAACCCTGCGTCGAAAAATACATTTTCCCAGCTTATCTGGGGTATTTTTAGCCCTGACGCACCCACCAGCCCCAGAACGGGTTGTTTTTGTCCTGTTACGACACAGCCCGGTGTCGAAGGGGACGGCAGGGAAGGGAGGGGGGGGTGGGATGTGGCCACAGCGATGCCACGATGCTGGTGTGAAGCAGCCTTGGCTCTCCTCCTTCGTTAGCCGCTGCTAATTACTGCTGGAGTGGGAGCGTGGGGATGCTGCTGGGGCCTGCAGCATCCGGGCAGTTTTGAGTTATGTAAATCTATGCGTGCAGAGCAACCAATGAGGGAGCACCTTAATTTGCATACATGCATGCCAACTTGCAAATCCCTGGGTGGGGGTTAATTAACGGCAGGGGTCAAGGGCTTGCGGGAGAGCTTAATTAATGGCGTTGTGTCCTCCCTCTCCTATGCCCCTGCTCGGCCACCACTGCACCTTCTCCAGGTGCCACCAGCCAGGGTGGCCTTGGGGACCCCAAGGTGGCCACCAGTGGCCTCGGGGACAAGGGGACAGTCCAGCTTGGTGACACTGGGTTGAGTCCCCGGCTTTGCTGGCACATGGGGGCAGGTGGGAGGTGACATGTCCCCCTGCAGAGCTGTGTTTTGGGGGGTGACACGCTCTAGCTTGTCACCTGCCATGTCCCCACTTGCGGGGGCTCGTGTGTGGGGTGGCTTTGGAGACCCACCAGCAGGTCCATCCAGGCAGAGGTGAGGCTTCCCTACAGCAGGGTTTATTCCTGCCCTAATTAAAATATGAGGAAGGGTGTTCACTTTTTAATGAGCTTCTTGCTGGGTCGAAGGACTTTTTGTAGCAGTTGGAGAAGCAACTCTAAAGGCAGCTGGATAGCACTTGCTTAATTTTTTTATTTTTTATTTTATTTTCTGCTTTGAGGGAGTGATTCAAGAAAACTCCTCACACCCCTTTTCCCCCCCCCTCCAGAGTTTTATTTTTTTTCAATCCAGTCCTGCAGCTTTCATTTCCAAAGCCTTTTCCTCTGGAGCTTGAAATAAAACGTTCCCCTTGAAAAGGCTGGGGAAAGTGGAGACCAGGCAATTAATAATCAAAAAGGGACGGGGAAGGAGCCTTTTTAAAATAAAGAGATTATGGTTTTATGTTGGTTTTCTTAGCACAGGCGATCAAAAGGAGTTGGCGGAGGGACCTTGAATTGGGTCCATCACTTCATTGCTCTGAAGTTGCTGCCGACAGCCCTTTGCTCATCTCTGTGCCGGTGGAGATGAATAATTAGAAGTGGAAAAGAGCCCCACTTAATTACAACCCCCCCTTCCTTTATGCAAATGGGATAACTGGGTTGCACGGCGGGGGGGTTGCAGGGGTGAGATGGGTGGGCACCAGCCTTGGTGTGGGCAAAGGGTGTCCCATCCCTGTGCCCGGGAGAGGGTTTCCAGGGAGTGGTGGGAAGATGGGTGATAGTGAGGGGCTCAGCCTCAGGTGGGGAAATACGTGGGAAAAACACCTTTTTAACCCTTGCAAAGCCTGTGCTTGACTTTGCACGTGCAGAACACGGAGAAGCTTCTTGCTGGCCCTTCAAGGTGGGGGATGCTGTGCTGGGGTGGGGACCGTGTGGCTTCTGCCATGCCACACGGCCGTCTCTGTGTGCTCTGTCGCAGGTGGCAGCCTCTCCAAGCAGGATTGGACCATCCAGTGGCCCACGACGGAGCCGGGGAAGGAGAACAGCCCCGGGTGCCAGCCGGAGCCGGGGCCGTGGGGCAGGACTCACCTCTCGCAGAGCCCCAAGGTCCAACCCAAGTGCGGGCAGCATCACTGCCACGGGGGCTCGCCCCACGGATCCATGTACACCCACGTGGACCGGCTGACCGTGGAGGGTCACCCGGGGCTCTGCCCACCCATGGAGTCCGGCCACCGCTCCCTGCCGCCCTCCCCGCGCCAGCGGCATGTGGCTCATACCCCTCCGCGCACCCCCAACATCATCACCACCATGACACCACCGGGGACGCCGCCGGTGCGACGGAGGAATAAACTGAAGCCCCCCGGGACCCCCCCGCCCTCCTCCCGCAAACTGATCCACCTCATCCCCGGCTTCACCGCGCTGCACCGGAGCAAGTCCCATGAGTTCCAGCTGGGACATCGCGTGGACGAGGCGCACACCCCCAAGTAAGTGGGTGCCCCCCGGGTTGGGTTGATGAACCCCCCCCCAGCTCCTTTGGAAAAGTGCTTTGATCCCTAAATTTTGGGGGTCTGTCTTGTTTTTTGGAGGTAGAAAAGCCCTTTGCCACTCTAGCAGGCAGCGGGGATCCCGCTGGAATGGTGTCTACTTTGCTCCCCAGGGACCTCATTTTGGGAGTGTGGGGTGGGTGGGGAGCACTGAGGGGAGTCTGGGGCCACCGCTCGGCAAAACCCCCACCTTCTGGAGTGTGGCCCTGGTGGCACGAGGGGTCAGACGATGGGATTTTGCAGCTGCGGTGTGGGGATGCTCCACCCGGCCACAAGAACCATGTGTGAGTGCAAGCCCAAGACGGGGATAATCACTTTCGGGCTGAAACGTGGATATTTTATATACCATATTTCATATTCTGGAGACCTCCCCAGTATCTTTTCCATCCCTACTGGTGTTTGCAGAAGACTCTTCAGTCCTTGGCCGTGCCACGGCTCCTTCCCACCACTCTTGCTCTGCAGCTCCAGTGCCGGCAGAGGATGCTGCAGTGCAGGGAAAGGGCTCCCAAGCAACAACACGCTTCCTCTCCATCTCCTCAGGGCCCTTGTGGTGGCTGTGCTCAGCCCTTCTGCTGCCACAGCGTGGGGTGGCAGAGGGGACTGGTGGCCACTGTGGGGCATCATCTCCTCAGGGCTCTGTCCCAATGCATCTCCTCTCCCCAAGGATGTGTCAGGATGGAGCATGGCTGGTCCCTGCTAGCCTCCCAAAACAGGAGCCCCAGGACAAACTGCACTGTTTGTCCTCAGATTTGGGGTTCTTAGAAAATAAGGTGGTGCCAGAAGCCTGGGCAGAGTCCCCTGCAGGATGTGATGGCAGCAGGGGAAAGTCTGGGTCTCCTGCCTGGTTCTGGAGGTGGCCGTGATGCTCAGGCAGCTCTGGCTGGGGCACACAGAGGGTTAAAATCTGCTGCCTTTGTGGGGTGCTCCCGGCTGCCAGACCCTCATCTCCCCCTCTTCGGGCAGGGGCAGAGTGGAGGGGGTTTGGGGCAGCAGATAGATCCAGTGGCCACAGCATCGTGATGCCACTTGTTTCCCCCTCATGTCCCCAGGGCTGCGGTCGTTAGATGAAATGAGGATGGTCGTGCTTCTCCCCCTGTCTGGAACCTTTTGGTCTCTAAAGGCTTTTAGAAATTAATATATTTCAGCTGGATGATGACTGCTGTAAGGCCACCCTCCCCCTTCTGCTTAGACACCAGAAAGCTGTATTTATTTTGGTCCATCCCCAGCGAGCATCTTTTTGCAGGAGCAAAGCCTTAGCCAGCAGCCCGTCTCCTCTCCTGCTTTTATTCACATTTCAGCACCCAATCCGAGCTCTGCTTTTTGCTAAAACAGCGGGGTCTCGCCGAGGGCAAAGTGTGCCTTCAGTCCCCCCCAAGCCCTTTGATCCCCACCGTGGTCATTGCATGCCCTGGGTCACCCTGACGTGGACCTGGGGTGAGGTTTGGACACGGGTGTCTGGACCTTCTTCCAGCAAACCCTTTGGCCGGCCATTCCCTGAGCCAGCGGGGACGGGACACCTCGACTTTCCTGCGAGGGGAAAGGGCAGGGCGTGGGGAAGGAAACCATAAACAGGGTTTGCATGGCCACGGTCACGTCCCCTCTTCCTTCATCGGCTTCTGCTTTCCCTCACTCACTTGCCCAACCTCATCCAGTTTGCCCAGCATCTCCAGCGCTCCCCTTCCCACCGGCGCTGGGCCACCCTGGGTGATACAACTTTAATAGTTAGTGAATTAATCGAGGAAAGAGAGAGCCACTAGCAACGGGGCTCCCTTTTGCTATCGTCCTACTGGGGGCTCACGGTGTCGATGTGGACGGACCCAGGCTCCCGAAAACCACTCAAAAAACCAGGGAGGTTAACTTTCTCTAATGGCACCTAATGATTTTTTCAGGAGGCAACCACTAAATCCTGCTTGCTAATCCCATTAGTGTTTCGGGACAGTAGTTAGTGCATTAAAGAGGCAGCTTCTTCTTTCTCCCTCCCTTCTCCCCCCCCTCTTTTCTCTAGCAGAGGCATGCCGAAGTTTTAGCTGTTTATTAGCCTGGATGTGGTGGTCAACACTTTGCTTGGCAGAGAAAAAATGGCTTTTTGGGGGCTGTTATCAGCTAATTCTTATCTTTTTGGCAGTGTCCATGTAATACACGTGTACTCTAGAGTAGTTTTTTTTGTAGTGTTATAACTTCTGTGGTGTCCGAGTCCTCTCTGCAGGAGGGAGGTTCTTCCTCCTGACCTCAAACATGAAGCGAAGCTCATCCCTGAAAAATTATTTCAAGCCTTCTCTGGTCAACCCCTTCTGGTTTTAGCTCTGCCAGGAGGCTCTTGATTTGCTTTGGGTGTCTTTCTGTTCCCTGTATTGTGTCCCAGCACGGAAAGAAGTGCCAGACCCGGAGAACTGATAGTCTGGGGGCAGTGCTGGTGACACCAAGTGGTGGGTGGGATCTTCTGGGGGTGATTTTGGGTCTAGATTTACCCCCAAACTGCCTCTTTGCGGTCTGCTCTCTAGTGGGACCCGTCTGAAACCCTCCCAAGAGGGAGGCTGGTTTCTCTCAGGCTGATTTATCTCCTCACTTGGTGTGCCCCCTCTGAGGGTGGGGTGAAATGGGCTTTGGGGAGCCAGAGATGGCCTTGGCAAGGGCAAAAAGCTCTCCCCCCATGAACTGTGGGTCAGTCTGGATGGAGGGAAGCTGTCAGGGTGCTGCAGAACTGCCCCAACAGATTTTTTCCATCTCCATTTCCAAAAATAAACCCCCACCATATATCTGGGAGAGCAGTAGCAGCGACCAGGTCCCCTCTGGAGCAAGGCCACCACGTACCACTTGACTCTTGATGACAGCTCATAAGTTTATTTGTGTTTTGGGGCTTATTTCTAGAGTTCAATCCATCCCTTCTGTACGCCGAGACCTTCTGAAGCAGGGGTTAATTTTTTTGAGCTTACAGCCTCAGATTTTCCTGCACGGAGCCTCCAGCTGTTGACCGTAACTCTGGGGTACGGAACATTACTCCTAAAAAGATCCCCTGGCTTCCATAAATCCACAATCCATAAACAACTCATGAGTGGTCTTGAAACGGAAACAAAACATTTAGAGTGGCTGATAATATAATGCCCATTTAATACCTCATGAATTCCACGGGCCATTTAAATCTTTCATGGGTAGTTAATGATTATTCATCAGCAAGAAGTCAGAAAAAAACCCCACCAAACTCTGAATGGAAGGTCTTAAAAATACATTAGTTGGGGAACAAAAGTCAAGCTAGTTAAGAGGGAGCCCAAGAGTGTGAGTTAACCCTTGGGAGGATGTGTGTAAAATAGTCCTCTGGAGGCAAGACCTGCCCTGGGGTGTCCTGCCCCAAAGCGGTGGGTGGTCGGTCTTCTTCCTTAGATCCACGTGAAGGGGAGGTGAGCCCAAACCCTCATCCTTTTCCTAGTTATGGTTCCTTTTGCCACTCTGGTGTCTGACCAAGTTCATGAACTCCATGGCCTTAAAAGAATAGCCTCCAGTGAGCAGCTGGGGAGGGAGGATCTGAGCTTCTGGATGGTGAATTAAGGCAGTGTGACCTGACACATCTGGGCCCCGGGCGAAATGCTGAACTCTCCTGAGGGCTAATGTGAAGTAGCTGCTGGAGAAGACATGGAGTTTTGTGTTGTACCTAGGTCAGGTTTGGGCTGGGAGAAGGCTCCTCCAGCTCAAGGCAGCTTTACTTTAGGTAAGTTTTCAATGAAATATTGTTATCCTGTATCATTGCAATCGCATGCGAGGTATGGATGCAGATATGGTTTGGTGTTCTGCTGGAAAAGGCTGTTTATCCAAAGGCTTCCGATGGTCACCTTCCTTGCCTTTAACCTTGTTGATACTGAGATTGTTTTTTGGTACTGTTTTTCAACATCAGAATGAGGATATCCTGGATGGATGAAATCAGATGTGAAGTCCACATCTGATATGGTGATAGAGCATGTACCCATTTTCTTCTTTTCCTTTTTCCTTGTATTATTTCCAACTCTGAACCAACTCTAACTTGGCACTTTCTCTGTTGTGGGTGGTTTTTTCCATCCCATGTAACAGAAACCCTTGAGAACAAGGTATCTCCTGTGGCACATGCCAAAGTCTAGTGTGGGATCCTACTTGGGACATCTAGACTGAGTCATCGGCTTGCAGAAACCTAGGACCAGAGGTCTTCTCCACTGTCCCCACCACCCTGAGTAGCCTGCAGTTAGACTGTTCCTCAGAGTTAATAATCTACACTGGTCTTAAATGCTACTGAGTGATAGGTCATTTATTCTGCTGCTCTGCAACCTTTATTATAATGATATTTTCCCTTGTATCAATTCCAATCAACGCTTCTACAAGGTAGATCAATTATTTGATATTCTGTGTGGGCTGGATTTGATGGAGCGGCATCGAGATAGCTCTTGTGACTGGTGTCTCTGACATTTCTCAGGCTTGGAAAGGCAGGTGGGCTCTTGGCTTTGGGGATGATCAAGAGATTGATGTTTGCAGAGCAGGTGGATGCAGCGGGACACCACTAACATGCGAATAATCCATATGCAGCATCTCCAGCATTGTGTTATTCATCCTGTATGGTGTCCGATGCCGTAGAGACCCGCCAGGTACTTCTGCAAAGGGGGAGAGCATTGAACTGAGGGAATTTGGAGAGCAAAACGAGCAGCATATCTCTCTCTGTTTCCAAATTATCTTTCTGATTAATCTCGGTGGCTTTGGTGGTGAGTCAGGGCCGTGGAGTTTTGCACAGGTCCTGGATTGTCTCCAGCTCTCTCAAAGTATGGTCTGCACACCGTGTCTTGACAGTGATGGGTAGCCTCCGTAACAAACTGGCTCTCTGCTGCAATTATCCCACTGCTCTGGGCTGCGGTCTCCTTAGGTATGTCATTAATGTTAATTACTGCTGTGGTATTCCATCAAGAGGAGCAGGAGCTTTAGCATGCTTGGAGGAGAAACTTTCCACCGTGTCCTTTAATGAGAAGTTGAGCCTCCCTTTGCCACTTTGAAAAGGGGGAGCGTGATTATGAATTTAGATAAGGATTAACACCTCAGGGGAAGGGTGGTGGTGGAGCGGAGTGGTGAGAGGCAACAGAGCTCTCTAGCTGCCAGCACCATTGCCTGATTTGCTGCCTCCATGGCCTCCACGTGGGAGGGGAGGACATGGTGAGGGCAACATCCTGGGGTGGTGACCAGGAGATGGATTGACCCCTGTTGGTCATGACAGGAGGACATGCTTGAGCTCTTCTCAGCTCTCTCTTCCAGCTGTAGCTGTGCAGGAAAGCCATGAAGCAGCTCCTCTGTCCTCTTCTTTGTGGCCCAAGAGGTTGGTGAGCGCATCTCATCACCATCCTGCAAGTCCCCACTGATCCACTGCAGTGGCCAGCCCAGTGCCCAAGCAGATGGTGGGTTGGCCAAGGTCTTCAGTGGCTTCCTTAGCAATAATGAAATGAAAACTGAGAAGGCAGGGAGAGCAGACTTCCCAAACAGTCATGAGACCGCTCTGACTTTTCTCTTTCAAGAGCTGCCCAAGCCCACCATGCATCAGCAACCTCAGATTTGGAGGCCGTCTGTGAGCAAACCTTGGAGAAAAATCACCCCATGTCTTTTCAGAGCTGAAATGTTTGCAGAGCTGTAGTTAGTGTAATGAACCTCCACCTCAGGGCTTTCCAGCCATGGGCAGTCCATGCTTTTCCCTCCAATGGTGTAATTTTTTTGAGAATTGGCTCCCAAAACAGGTCTGGGTGTGTTCATGGGCACTTGGGCCACGCGGGTGTTGCTGTTCTCATGTTAATGCAAGTGGTGTAGGCAAGTACTTGAGTTGATCGCATCCCCTTTTCTTAGTTGAGTTTTGAAAGCACAGAGATGATGGTGGCTGGGAAATGGGGTCTTATACCAATGGAGAGCTCTGTGGTCTTCAGCCCACTCGTTCCTCTGCTGTGAGGACAGGCTGAGAGAGTTGGGGGTGTTCAGCCTGAAGAAGAGAAAGCTCCAGAGAGACCTTAGAGCCCCCTCCAGTCCCTAAAGGGGCTTAAAAGAAAGATGGGGACAGACTTTTTAGCAGGGCCTGTTGTGATACGATGAGGGGTAATGGCTTTAAACTCAAAGAGGGTAGATTTATACTAGATCTAAGGAAGAAATTTTTTATGCTGAGGGTGGTGAAACCCTGGCCCAGGTTGCCCAGAGAGGTGGTAGATGCCCCATCCCTGGAAACATTCCAGGTCAGGTTGGATGGGGCTCTGAGCAACCTGGTCTGGTTGAAGATGTCCCTGCTCATGGCAGGAGGGTTGGACTAGATGAACTTTAAAGGTGCCTTCCAACCCAAACCATCCTATGACTTGGTGGGGGGGAAAAAAATGCCTGGAGCTAGCCCACCTGGCTGAGGTCGTGTTGTCTAGGGATGGAGGAACCCACTCATCTGGTGGCAAAGGAGGAATACCCCAGGGCTGAACCGGTCTGGAAATGGCTCCAGCAGAAGGAGACTCAACCTCACCATCGTTGGTTGGTGCTCCTCCACCACCACCCCTTGTGTGTCCCTCAAAGAAACGTCGCAGTGGAAACGAAGGAAACAGAAGGGCTTTAATGAGAAACAGGACCTGCTTCAGGATCCTGGCAATTAGCTCCTCCAGCCTGTGTCTGCTCCCTGCGTTGTTCCTGTTGCCCTCCTGCAGCACCATCTCCTAGGCACACGAGTCCCAGGAGGGGGGGAAAAAAAAAAAAACCACCTGTTTGGCTCGAGCTCCCTTCAAAGAATTTCTCAGCTTCGTAATTTGCAGCTGCAATAAAAAGTTACGCTTTGTGCTACCAAAAGAGAATAATAGATCAGTAAGACTTGAACCTTAAAATTCAGCCATCCAGGGAAGCGGGGACAGGCATTTGGATAAATATTTAACTGTTGAGGCTTTGATATGAAGGAGGAGGAGGGAGGGGTTTGTTGCCTCTTATCGGTAATGAGGAGGATAAATGTAACATCTGCTGGATATTCCCTATTTATTGTTGTTTTTTTTTTTAATATCAAGCAATTATTGCACGGAGCTTGTTCAGATCTGGGTGTATGGCGAAGAAATCTCATCTGCTCAGACAGGTTCAAATAATTCAAATAATCCATTGGTTTTACCTGTGTGTTTGCCTTGAACCCTTGAAAATGCTAAAGCAGCCGGGGCTGACCCTGCTGCACGGGGAGGGATGCTCTAGGTTTATTCTCATACAGGAAAGGTGACCTGGTGCCTCTTCTTCTGGCTGTGATGGCTCCAACCACGGTAGTTTTGGTCCAAACTCCCCAAATCTATTGGTTTGGCGATGCTCATGCTGCTTGGCTGGGAAACTCACCTGGATTTTTGTGCTTTTTGCCGGGGGGGGGCGTGGAATCCCTAAAAATAGGAGTCGGGTTTTGCCAGCCGTGTGCCGACATGGGACCTGAACAGAAAGGGAGCAGAACTGGTGGCTCTTCTTGAATTAAAAAAAAAAAAAAAAAAGGCAAGAGTAGCTTTGTGGGGTTTCCTCTTCTTTTTGTCGTTGCTCAAGCCGGAGGCGCCTGCCCCGGAGCGGACGGGCAGAGCCCCGCAGGCTGCCAAGGCGCAGGAGGATTGCTTTACCTTCTCCTTCCTCTGATTTAATACAGAATATTGTGCAATTAAGCCAGTCAAAAGGCCATAAATCTTCTGGGCTGAATCCTGACCCAGGCTGTGCGCTCCAGGCCAGGCAGCAGCGATCTGTAATCCTTCATGGAGCGCTAACTGAAATACCGATGAGAGGGTTTTTATTATTATTTTTTTTTCTTTTTCCCACTCTATTTCCCTTCCTTTAAAATCAACGCTTGCGCTGAAATTGGAGTGTGCCGGAGGAGAGCAAAGCAGTGAATAAAACATAGTCCGGCGCAGTCAGCTGTGGGTTCAACTCGCCTGTTTTGGCTAAATTTAAGCCCGTTTTGATTTGCTTTTCTTATAATAATATTGGCAAGTGACAACAAATGCCTGCAGAGCAGGTAGTGATTGACCGGATTTCCATCTTTAGGTTTAAGAAGAGGTCATGGAGAAGCGAGCGCAGGGTGCAGGGGACTGGTTGGTGTGTTCCTGGTGGGATGCTTTTTGGGACGGCTGTGGGTCAGAGCCGTACGCCGGGGCTGGCACCCCTATGGCCACTGCATCTCCAGCCCCTGTAACATATAGATCCCCCCATCCTCATATTCCAACTTCTGCTGGAAAACACTCGCTTTCCACTCATTTTTGGGCAGAGAGGAACCCGATGAAATTCAACAAGGGCAAGTGTAGGGTGCTGCACCTGGGGAGGAGTAACCCCCTGCACCAGTACAGGTTGGGGGTGACCTGCCGGAGAGCAGCTCTGAGGAGAAAGACCTGGGAGTCCTGGTGGACACCAGGATGACCGTGAGGCAGCAATGGGCTCTTGTGGCCAAGAAGGCCAATGGCATCCTGGGGTGCATCAGGAAGAGTGTGACCAGCAGGTGGTGGGAGGTCATCCTGCCCCTCTGCTCTGCCCTGGTGAGGTCCCATCTGGAGCACTGTGTCCAGTTCTGGGCTCCCCAGTTCAAGAAGAACAGGGAACTGCTGGAGAGGGTACAGCAGAGGGCTACAAAGATGATGAGGGGCCTGGAGCATCTCTCTTATGAGGAAAGGCTGAGGGACTCGAGTCTTTTTAGTCTGGAGAAGAGAAGACTGAGTGGGGATCTAATCAACGCCTATAAATACTTAAAGGGTGGGTGGCAGGAGGATGGGGGCAGTCTTTTTTCAGTGGTGCCCAGTGACAGGACAAGAGGGAACGGGCACAAACTTGAACATAAGTTCCATCTAAACATGAGGAGAAACTTCTTTCCTGTGACGGTGGCAGAGCCCTGGAAGAGGCTGCCCAGAGAGGTGGTGGAGTCTCCTTCTCTGGAGACGTTCAAGCCCCATCTGGACATGTTCCTGTGGGACCTGCTCTGGGTGGACCTGCTCTGGCAGGGGGTTGGACTGGATGATCTCCAGAGGTCCCTTCCAACCCCATATCATTCTGTGATTCTCTTCTCCCAGCACATCCCACTCTTCCAGCCTGTGAATCACCCTGGGGACAGCCGGGGTGATACAAAAGCTCCGCACATCTTCACCAGGTACCTCTGCCCAGGACCCTATAGCATCCATACCATCCCCTGTCAATCCCTGCCTTCCTGCTGGGCTTTGATGCACGGAGAGCCTGGCTGGGGCTGAAAGGAGTGATGGGCCCTTTGTGCTGGGTGTCTGCTCGTGTTTTTCACTGCCTGTTGAAACCCTCTTTTTTTATTTTTTTTTTCTCCCCGAAGCGGGTGATAAGCGTTTGACTGATTCCCCCGAGCAGGCGGAGATGAGCCATTCAGGCTGGATTGACACCTAAAGGGATTTGCATTAAGCGCTTCAAACTAGCTGGGCTATTTTATTTTAATTTTTTTCTTTTTTTTCTTTTTGAAAACCATCATCATATATTTAGCAAATTCTTGCATGAAATTACATCCCTAATAGTTGGCATTTACCTGTCTACGTGTGGAATCGCTCCCGGTGAGCAACTATTTTCCCGAGCATCCAAATGCTGAAATGAGCCCTGCGAACTCTGTTCCTGGGGGCCTTGGGTGGGGGGGTGCCGTGTCTGGTGTCCTCCCCGGGAGATATATGAGGAAAGCGTGGATAAAAATGAGGTTTTTTTGGGATCGTGGAGAGGGTGAGAGGTAACGGAGTGGAGGACGGGGGCTGCTGGGGAGGGTCTGAGGGTCCGGGAGCCGCCGTGAGGCTTGCAAAGTGGGAAGGGCTGAGAACTGGTGGCCTTGGAGAGGGTTTGAGGAGCCCAGGGCTGTGTGGGGCAGGGTCTGGCCCCATCTCGCTGGGGGGGAGCCCAGCACCCTGCAGTGAGAGATGCTCGGTGCTTGCGGAGCCCCTGAGGCTGCCTGGCTTTGCAGGGATGGGGCTGGTACGAGGGGGGAGAGGGGTCCTGAGGCTCCTGGAGTGGCAAAAAAAAAAAAGAAAATCAGTCAGAATGTTCGCATTTGGGGATCTGCTCTGAATCTGGCAGGAAAGGAGCCTTTGTCTCTCTGGTGGCACTTTTCCTGCCATCCCTGGGGTTCTGGGGGACTTCAAGGACTGCACATCGTCCTCTTTCCTCCCCATAAACCCTTTAAAGCCAAAATAAAAAATAGTTGGTATATAACTAGCTCCCCGTTCCCCTCGCCCAGTGCTTCGCAGCCTCCCCTGGCGCGGGCTGGAGTCTCATTTCGGTAGTTGCCCAGCTGTGACTGGAGGAAAATGGTCCTTCCCGGGGGCCGGGAGGTATCACCACCATCTAAATAGCCCCTTCCGCGGCTCTGCAGAGCTGAGCTTTCCCTTCTGCTGCCTTGGCTCCTCCATCAGCGTTGCTGGATAATCACCGGGATGTTTTAGGGGGAGTGCTCACCTTTTCCAACCCTCCCTCTTCCCCCATGGCTGAGCAGCTGAGAACTTGCCAGCTTCTGGAGAGGGCTGAAATGGTGCTTAATGGGGGGATTAGTGTGGCTGAGCCCTCCTGAGCATCGGAGCGAGTCCGGTTTGCATCGTGGGCTGGACTTTGCTGGTTCCTCCTGATCCGGCTGGGGCTTGCTTGTCTGAGAGTCCCAGCAACAAGGTCCAGCCTGGCCCCCATCCAGGATGGAGGGGGTGCTGTCTCGGGGCTTTATCCCTATGGAAAATTGAATTAAGCTGATGCTCTTCCTTGTTTGTTTTTTTTTTCTTTTGAAAATATCTCATTTTTTACTTCTACTGTCCTCGTTGGGTTTGGGACCCCGTTGGGGGGTGATGCCTGGCAAAGGGGTGATGCCCATGGGAGCCTGGCACAGAGGAGGGGGCTCCTCCTGCCCCTGGTGTGTTGGGGTACAGGCAGTGCTGGGGGTTTAGGCTGGAAGGACCATGATGAGTTTCCAGCATGTGCTTTTATCCCCCTTGTGCGATGCTGGCTTGGGTAAATGAGGGGGAAAATGGAAACGTTGACTAGAGATAGGCAAAACTGCTCCTGGGAACTGGAAGTTGAGGCTGGTGGTGGTTAGAGGGTATGGCCACCTCCACCCAGGGGATTTACACCCTTATCTCTGCTTACCGCCTGAAAAGAGAGAACCCTTTCATCCCAGGAGTGGAAAAAGCCTAATTTAGGAGCAGTTTAGTACTGTGGAGGAGGAAAGGCTTTTGCAGCAGGGCTGGGATGGTGAAGCCCTGGGTGCATCTCTCAAAGGGTGGTGGCCACGTCCTGTGCTGGGCTGGCACAGTCGCCGGCCAAAGCCTGTCTCCTCCCAGGTCTCCAAGAGCCTGGAGTCCTCTGAGTTGTACTGAGTGTCCTGTCAGTAGGTGGCTGTGGGGTATCGTCCCTGTCCTGGTGCTCCTCCTGTGGGCTGAGATGAGCACAGGTGGTGCAGGAGGTGTTCTGAACGGTTGGACTCGATGATCTTAAGGGTCTTTTCCAACCTAAATGATTCTGTGAAATAGTATTCCCAAAACTGTCTCCCTGTACAAAGCCCTTGGGGAGGATGCCCTGATGGGCAAGGAGATGGTCCCCACTGGGATGGTTATTGCTGTACCGGTCTGGGGGAGCATCACTGGTGTAAGGCCAAGGGGAACCATCCCAGTTTCGCTCTGGGATGCTGCAATGCCAATGGGTGGATGTAGGAGACTGGTGAAGAGTGGGCTGTGACCCCCCTGCCATGGCAGCAAGTCCCTTATGTGGTGCCTATGGCTGCATCCTGCACCCCTGCTCTGAGCCCATGCAGCAAGGGCAGTATTTGACCCTCTTTTTCCACAAGCAGCCCCAAAAGGTGCTTGGTTTCCACATCAGGGCAGGGTTTGCTCCGTGCCCTGCTGGCACCCCAAGTACCTTGTTCCCAAATTGGTGGTTGTGGCCTCAGGGGCACTTTGGAGCGGCCAAGAGGAGATTGCAGAGAAGCAGAGGAACCACATCGGCTCTTGGGATGACTTTGCAGCTCAGGGATCCCTAACGTTGGGGTGCTTGCAGCAGGACACCCTGTCCCTGTGACCCCTCTGCGGCAGGGGACTTGCTATGGCTGAGGATGCTCCTGCTGGAGCATCGCTCTCCTCTCCAGGCTCTGGTCCCTGCTCCCCCTCCTTTGGGATAGGGAAAAGGGACCAAGGCCATGGCAAGACCGGCGGCCAACCCTCGCTGGTTGGATTGTGGTGTTTGTGTGTATTTATTAAATTAATTTTTTGTTTTTTGTTTTTTGAAGAAACAAGGGAGAGAGAAAAATATCCCTCTGTCCAAAATCACTCATCCTTCCTAATAATGAGAGCTGTCACCGGCCCTGCTTGGCGAGGAAATGATGCTTGCAGTAAATATTTGGTCTGGAGCTGATTTATGGGTGGAAAAAAAAATGAGATTAGTGGCTAATCACTGTGTTGCAGGAAGCGCTTTGGGCCAAGAGCCGGGGGCTGAGCTCGTGGGGAGCTGGGGCTGTGCCTGTGCCAGGGGGAGCTGCACTGGGGGCTTCGGTGGAGACGCTGTTAGGGTCAATGGTTGGGATCAAGTAGCAGCGATGGAGGGCTCGGACCAGCCCTGGGAGCCACCAGGCTTCTCCTCGCCTTGGTGCTTTGCAGATTTGCTTTAGGGGCTGGGGGTTTAGGGTCAGGGGCAGCTTAGATCCCCCTGGCAGGGCACGGTGTGGCAAACATTGGCCATGGGGCTGCCAGTGCAATGACCCCCATGGACTCCAAGCAGGAGGGTTGTTCCATCGGGCCGGGCTGGAGGCAACTGTTCACCGCGTCCCTGAGCCCAGAGCACTCAAAGAAGTCGTTACAGTCCCCCTAAAGGCAGCAGCAGCTTTTCCTGTGTGAGGAAACAATTAACTTATTAGAGGGCAGTTTAATTTTCGTCTGCTAAAGTGGGCTGGTGAGCGCAGGGCTGTCATTTCCTATCGGCTGGCATGGCCAGATGCCCCCGAGTGCTGCGGGGACCCAGGGCGGTGGGAGATGCAGGTCCCTGGGGAGGATGGATCACACACACCCCCCGCCCCCGGTTTCTTGCCCTTCACTTCCCTCTCATTTTTTCTTCTCCCTTTTCCTTCCAGAGTCAAGAAGAAGAACAAGCCCTTGAACCTCAAGATCCACAACAGCGTGGGAAGCTGCGAGAACATCCCCGCCCAGCGGTCCCCGCTCCTCTCTGAGCGCTCCCTCCGCTCCTTCTTCGTGGGGTACCCGCCTTTCCTCCCCTCCACCCCTCCTGTCCACACTGAAGCCACCTTCTCAGCAAGTAAGTCCCAGTAACCCCCGCTCAGGTCCCCCTTCCATGGGGTGGGTGATGGTTGATGCCAAGCAGATGATGTGACCATAGGAAGCATTGATGCCTGTGCATCGATGGTCTGGAGGATGTTGGCCAAGTGTCACACAGTGAGCACAGCCCTTGTGCAAGTGCCTACCATCAGTGTTTGGAGATACATGGGTGCTTCTGGGCAAATATAAGCCTGGAGCACTGCATCCAGCTTTGGAGTCCTCAACAAAAGAAGGTCATGGACCTATTTGAGTGGGTCCAGAGGAGGCCATGGAGATGCTGTGAGGGCTGGAACCCCTCTGCTGTGAGGACAGGCAGAGAGAGTTGGGGGGGGGTTCAGCCTGGAGAAGAGAAGGCTCCAGGGAGAACCTCTTCCAGGGACCTTTGAGCCCCTTCCAGTCCCTAAAGGGGCTCCAGGAAAGCTGGGGAGGGACTCTGGATCAGGGAGGGGAGCCATAGGAGGAGGGGGAAGGGTTTGACACTGAAAGAGGGGAGATGGAGATGAGACCTGGGGAAGAACTTCTTTGCTGTGAGGGTGGTGAGAGCCTGGCCCAGGTTGCCCAGAGAAGCTGTGGCTGCCCCATCCCTGGAGGGGTTCAAGGCCAGGTTGGAGGGGGCTTGGAGCAACCTGGTGTGGTGGGAGGTGTCCCTGCCCAGGGCCGGGGGTGGCACTGGGTGGTCTTTAAGGTCCCTTCCCACCCAAACCATTCTATGATTCTATGAAACTCAATTATATATGTCTATCCCAACCACTGTCATATTGAATATGGGTTTATGCAAACAATGACACGGGTGCAGGAGGGTGGCTACTATCATCTGAAAAGCCATGAGCCTTTTCATGGTGCCTGGGTTGGTGACACCGACTGGCTGTCACCAGAGAGTGACTTTACCAAGGGCTCCTTTGTAAATCCAGCCATGGTTCTACCTTTGTGCGAGGAGGCTGCCTTCCAGACCTCTCCTGCTTTTGCAGAGTTTTCAGCTGATGTGGAGTTTGGGTGAAGCTGGTCCCGATTCAGACAGGTCTGGTGAATCCCCCATAGCGCTTGGTCCCAGCAGCTGGGCCCTCTCCCGCCTGGGGCGATTTGTCCCCTTCCAGGAGATGCTGGTGGTGGGACTCAATGGGTTTGGGCTGACGAGCTCACCCAGGGCGTTGCTGCCGGCTGGGGAGAAGCAGCCTGACCCTTATTTCCCAGTCTCGGACTGGGTGCCCCGATTCATTCTGCAGGAATTGAAGCTTTTACAAGCTGGGTGTGACACTCAGCCTAAACAAAACCCTCCCAGTAAACGCGTGGCAGCTGCTGGGAGCGATTTGCATGCCAAGAGCTGTGGTGGGGAGGGCGAGCTCCTCTTGCTGCTCAGCTAAAAACTTTTTCCCTCTCCATATCCAGGCTGGTTTTCTGCCACCTTCCCCTCCCCGGACTTTTCCCTTGTTTACTTTCTCAAAATGTGGTCTTCCTGGCTTGTTTGGGCTTGTTCAAGTTGTTCTCACTGCTCAGCTCTTGGCTGTAGCAGGGGTTTTGCAGGCAACAGCCCTCCCTGCTCATCCAGCCCCCCATCACCGGCAGGTTTTCCTTCTCACCGGGACAGCTTCAGCGATCGCCCCGAGCACCAGTTTGCAGGCGCTGGATACCAGTATGATGGGGCAGCTCCTTCACCCTGCTTGCATCCCCGCTGCCATGCCTCTCCCAGCCATCTGCAAAGCAAAAACCTCATGATTGATTTCTTTCTTTATTATTTTTTTTTTATGCCGATCAGCTTTGGGATCATTGAAGAATCATCGAACCCATTCCTGGCATCCTTTTGCTCCCCTTTCTTTGACTTTTGAGGACAGCGGGACCTGGCAGGAGCTCTGTGGGCAGGCGATGTTATTTCTAGAGATGTCCAACCACCCGACTCTCGCTGCCTCCAGCAAGATTTGCCTGGAGCCAGGGGTATTTTTGCATTGCTATCCGCCCCCCGCCCGGCATCGGCCGAGTTCGACTTGCAGCCCGGGACACTGGGGACTAACAGACCAAAAACCAAGAAATAAAACCCGTTCTGGGCAACTCCCCTACCGTGTCTCGTTGCATTAGGTTTCCTCACGCATCCGCCTTGGATTACATCCCGTGGCGTGATAACCTGATGTAATGTGGCATCGCAGGAACGTGAGGCAATGAGAAGTGATGGGCTATCAAGTGACTAACGCAGCTGGAGAGGTGTCTCTTCTCGTTTCCCTCGGTCCTCCAGCTTTCCTGGCTGCTGTGAATGTTTGTTTTCTGGGCTAGGAGTGAGCTGTGGAGAGAGGGGCTTGGTTGCACCAGCCGGTTGAGAGGTTTTAGCATCAGTGAAACCCTTTGGTCCTCGCAGGATCAGCATCCATGCACTCAGCATCCCTCGCTCCTGGGGACCTGTGGGGAAAATGTGATGCAAGGCAAAAAAATCCCACTAGATTGTAGTTTTTTCTAGCTCTCTTGTGTTTCTGCATCATTTCTGTGCCCCTGGCCTTGTCCTCAAGCTGCATCCCGGGTTTTTTTTTTTTTTGTGCTTCCACGGTGGTTTTCCAGTGCACGATGCTGTGGGAAGAGCGGCCACATCCTGCACGGGGCAGCCGGGTGCTGAGCGTGGCCCCGCGGGGAGAGAGATGGGGTTTCATGGAGCTTGATGCCAGGGTTCATTACCTCATGGTGAGAAGATGAGTTATGCCAAGAAGTGCAGACATGCGCTTATTTGTGGGGAGGAGTAGATATCTCTGCAGCTTTCTCCACGCCCAACGGTCCTGTTATGGGACACGGGTGGCTTCCCCTGCTCCGGGACATGGTACTTCGTGTGTCCTCAGGTGCCCTGCTCTGATCTTGTGGCTTTTCTTGCTGACTTAAAGTACCAGGACTTGAGGGTCCTATGAGAAGCACTGGTCATGGTTTGGGGTTCACACCTTGCCCCATCTGGAGCACCTCTCCTATGAAGACAGGCTGAGAGAGTTGGGGGTGCTCAGCCTGGAGAAGAGAAGGCTACAGGGAGACCTTATAGTGGCCTTTCAGTCCCTAAAAAAGGGCTCCAGGAAAGCTGGGGAGGGACTCTTTATGAGGGAGTGTAGTGATAGGACGAGGGGTAACGGTTTTAAACTGAAAGAGGGGAGATTTAGATGAGATCTCAGGAAGAAGTTCTTTGCTGTGAGGGTGGTGAGAGCCTGGCCCAGGTTGCCCCGAGAAGCTGTGGCTGCCCCATCCCTGGAGGGGTTCAAGGCCAGGTTGGAGGGGGCTTTGAGCAACCTGGTGTGGTGGGAGGTGTCCCTGCCCAGGGCAGGGGGTAGCACTGGGTGGTCTTTAAGGTCCCTTCCCACCCAAACCATTCTATGATTCTATCATCTCCTGGGGTGCCACTATTTCTCCTTGCCTTTTAAGTATAATGGGTTTCCCATGTGCTGCTGGATGAGCTCCATGGGGCTCCATCATGCCCACCCCGCATCCCCATCCTTGAGGCATGGATGTGGTTTGGCAGCCAAGTTCTCCACAATATCCCATCCCTATGACCACGGGTGCTTAAGCTTTTAACAAGGAAAATGCTTCTTCCCTTATTTCTCCTGTGGGATCAGCACGGCAGATCCTGGTATGCTCTGGATTGATGTGGAATTACTTCCCTAAGCACTGAAACCAGAAAATGTTGTTGTTGTTGGATTGAGATGCGGGAGAGGAGCTTGGCGAGCTCCTGGCGAGACCCTGGCTGTCTCTCGATGATCCCTTTTCAACAGCCGGCGCATCTTGCTGCTTGTGGCAGGAGCACGCTCCCATCTGTATCATCTCTGGTCCTTGATCGGATGCGTGTCTGGATGCTTCTCTCTTATTTTTAACAGCCAATTTGCCCTGATGGGAATAGATTTTCACAGACACGGAGCCGGGAGCTCAAGGGCTGGCAGCGAGCTGCAGAAGGAGCTGCTTTCTCCTGCAGCACAGATCTTGCTGGAGGGGCAAATTCCCCTTCACAGAGGGACAGAATCCCCATGAATTTTGGGTTTGAATTGAAATTTTTCCTCAGCAGCCCTTGGAAGGGAAGCAGAAGAGGGGAAGTAAAGGCTTTTGGGGTGTCTTTGAACTCTAGCTTGGCCCTGAAATAGCCCAGCCCTGTGGCTGAGGTACAGAAGATGGTTTGTCTGGCTCCATCCAGGACCCTCTCTTGGTCCATCTGGTCACTCCGTGAAATAGGTTCACTCATTTGAAATAGGATTTAGGACTCAAGACCCTGTGACTTGGCTACAAGCACCCCAAAATCAGGTTGGATCTTCCCCTTTTTATTGTAAAGGCTCATGTTTAGTAGGTCCTTTTTGTGTCTCTGTGACCTGGGTGTCCTGGAGGCAGCTGGTGTTGCTCCCGGGCTGTGTCCTCTGCCTGTCTCTCTCCCTGCTGCAAGGCCAGCCAGAGCACTGTCACCCTGTGCATCCAGATCTGCCTGATGTTCTCCAGGATGGGACAACAATGTCATTTCCATCCTGGACTATTTAAAACAAAAAGTTGTGGAAGGGAAGGAGAGGAAAAGGCCGCTAGGAGAGAAAAATGAGCACCTGGGCACGTGGCTGGGTGGGGAATGTCGTCGCTGCTGCCCTTCCTCCAGCAGGTGTCCAGCCCTCCAGAAGGAAAGGAGCAACCAACACAACCCAAACCAAGACCTTGTGTGTACCAGGAGAGAAGAACCCATTTCCTGTCCCCAGTGGCCCACAAACTGAAGCTGGGTGTGAGGCTTCCTCATGCAGGGATGTTGCTGAACACCTTCCCGCAGCACACAGTGGAGAAACTCCTTCTGTGGCCTGGGAGCATAAGAGCCATGGAGCAATCCTGGTTCGTGGAGTTATGAGCAGTGACCACTCAAAGCCTTCATCTTGTTCCTGAAGAACCAATCATGGCTAGTTTAATGTGGTCTCCAGTGATGCCTGCCTCCCCTCTCCTTGGCTCCCAGTTGGGTGCATCATCCCAGTCTTGTTCGTCAGCTCCATTGCATCCACAGTTGACTTTGGTGCTGCTCTGGCCATGTCCCTGGTGGGTCACTTCTTCCAGATCCCGGTCCTGGCTCTGCCTCTTGGCTTTGTGACCAAGGACTTTGCAGTTTATGGTGCTGACCTTCCCTCCCTCCCGGAAGCAGCCTGGCTGTGCCTACCTGGGGCTTGGGTGGTCAACTAGTGATGGCCAAGCAAGCGGAAAGTTGCTGAGATGTCACCAGAACTCTTTGTGCTTCCTCAGCCCCTGAGCATCTGAAGCCCCTGAAGGGCTGGCGTTGGGTAGGTACGGCTGATGGAGAGGGTTCAAGGTAATGTCCAGTGGATCAAGCCCTGTGCTGGGAATGTGGCTTTGAGCAACCTGCTCTAGTGGGAGGTGTCCCTGCCAATGGCAGTGGGTTGGAACTCAATGATCTTTAAGGTCCCTTCCAACCCAAACCATTCTATGAATCTAGGACTCCTAAATCCATCCTTTCTGATGGAAAGGACCATGCAGGACTCAGGAGCTTGATGTTGAGGATGCCTTTGTGGTTGTTGACCACGGCCCTTCCCCACAGACATCCCATCCTCGATGCTGGGGGTGGTTTCGTAGGGAAGAGACGACTCTGAAACACTCTCCCAGCCAAAACCCTCTTCAGCAGGGGAGTTTCCAAGCAGGACATCATGTCTTTGTGACCATCAATGGGTTTTCTCCTCCCTGAACCTGCCCTGCTGCCAGCACAAGCACTTCACAGCCGTGTTGGCAGCCCGGCTGGGAGCTCCCTGTAGCCCACATCTGGCCACAGCTGGCTGCCTCACCATCTATCGGGCTGCTCCAGCCAGCAGCGAGACACTGGAGGAGGGTTCCCTACCCTGGCAGCGGAGCTGAAGAATACAGCTTTGTCTGGGTAAGCCTAATTGACCCCTCAAGGCTACGAACTGGGGTGGGGGGAAAAAAAAAAATCACAATGGGAGTATTTAAGCCAGCGAAGTGACTGAACATGACATTTCGGCTGTATAAATAGGATTGTCACGCTGCAAAGAGGAACTGCTGAGATTATAAAGTGACTCTGTTGTCCTTACTCGAGAGCTGCTCTGAGAAGAGCTCTGCCTCGTTGGGCTGCTTTGGATCATCCCCTGGGCGAGGGCTTGGGGGTTCGTTCTGTCCCGTTGGATCATCCCGCAACGGGGACACCGTGGGGCTGTTGCTGGGTTTGGACCTGGCTGTGATTGCGGGCGGAATGTTTGTCACATGGACTAATGGAGGGGGCAGGTTGACTCTCTTTTTAGCTCGAATCCTGCATGGATTTTATATCATAGGGATAGAAAGCTGCCGGCGTTGCTGCTGCGGGCGTTGCCGCAGCTTCCTTTGCTAAGCTGTTTGGGCATCTCTCCCATCTTATTTTGGCCCTAAAAAGAGCTTAAGCAAGGACCAAGGTGTCTCATGGAGGGTCTTTTGCACCCTTGGGTGCACCCGTTGCTGCGGAGCAGCTCGGTGGTGTCCTTTGCTCCCCATTTGGGACCAGGCAGGCAGTAACGTCTGCCAGCATCCCCCATCACCATCGTGATATGGTCCCCAGGCTGTGATTTCTGCCTGGGCATGGGGTGGTAGAGATCCACCTGACACCGTAGCTGTCATGGTTGTCATCCAGGTGATTGTTGGACTGTTTTGAGAGGAGGCTTCACTCCAGTGTGCCCCCATAATCTCTCAGAGGGACTCAACCATCACTGGGCCAGAACTAGGAGAGTTTTGGTGGCTGCCCAGGGGAGACATGGGCCTGTAGGACGTCTACAGACAAGTGCAAAGTCTCCTGGCTTTGTGGTGATTCATCCCGGGATGCTTTCCAAGTTCACTTCCATCGATTTTATCCGTCCCATTCATAATGCCAACATCGCCTGACGCCGTTTGCTGTAGTAGGAGGAGGAGGGTTTGTCTATTGGGCTGTCGCTGTGATGGATAACACGTTCACAGCAATTCACCGGGCATCCAGAAAAGGTGCCAGGAGATGAAGAAAGGGGGATATTGTGCCAAAACATGGTCCCTATCGGTGTGGTACGGCACAGCTGCCAGCCCCGGGTGATGCTCATGGTGTATTGGGTGTTAGGGCTTGTTGAGGGCATCGCTGCCCTCCTGATCCACCCTAGGGAGGGTGGAAACCCCAAATAAATGAAATAGGGGGGGCTCTGGCTGCTCTTCTTCATGCAGGAGATGCCCAGGCATGGGGAGCAAAGGCGAAACATCCGCCCTGGCAGCCGAAAGACACGGGGGAGCTGTCGGGATGGCAGCGGGGGCAAGGAGGGCGTCACGGCCCAGGCAGCTTCCAGGTCCCCGTCACCTCCGAGGCGCGCGGGTGCCACTCAGGGACCAGCGGTGGCTGTCACAGCTGCCTGTCACCGCCGGGGAGCCGGGCGGCAGGGCTCCTCTCCCGTGTCGGCTGTCAGAGACGTGCCGGAGGCGGCTGTCACCCTCCGCCTGGGCGGTTTCCCCCCTTCCCTGCTCTCCTCCTGGCACATCTGATCCCGTCAAGCGCGGGCTGTTGACTCAAGGATAAGCTGTGCCGCGCGGAGCAGGAGCCCTGACCTTTGCCAGATGCTGCAGCGAAGGAAAACGCGGAGGTTTTGGGGTGTGCTGGTGGAAAGTGGCGTCCCCTGGCACCGGGGGGATGTGCCACTCTGTGAGGATCGATGTGACGATTGGCATTGTCACCATCATGATGTCGGGGCGCAGGGTTTGGGCTCTGAAGGCTCCTCCAGGTGATGGGGAGGCGGGAAAGGGTTGGGTACTCGGCTGGGAGGGGTCCCCAGTGGGATGCTCAGTGGGTACCAGCTGCATCCTTCCTTGGGGAAGGAGGAGAGGGGAAAAAATATCCTAAAATCCTAAAACACCCCATCATGACGTTGGGGAGCAGGGTTTGGCCTCTGATGGTTCCGCCGGGTGATGGGGAGGCAGGGAAGGGATGGGTGCTCAGCCGGGGGTGTCCCCAGTGGGATGCTCAGTGGGTACCAGCTGTATCCTTCCCTGGGGAAGGAGGAGAGGGGAAAATAATCCTAAAACTGCCATCACACACTTGTGCGAGGGGAATTATGGCTGAGAGAGCTCTGATTTTAAAGTCGTAAAGGAGGTTGCTGGTGATAAATGTCTAAGTAATGACTGACACGCGGGCAGGGGAGGTCAGGAGACATCAATCGGTGCGGGGCAGCTCGGGGTCGTTAACGGAGAGGCGTCGAGCTGCCAGCAGCAGAGGGATGGAGGGAGGCGGGCAGCCGGCTGTCGCGCTTCAAAGCTCCTGAGGGTCAACTTATCCTGCTGCCGGCGGGGGGCAGCTCTGGCACTTCTCCATCTTGGGGTCCCTAAGACAAAGCCTGGTGTCCCCCCCCACCCCCTCCTCTCACCCCGCAGCAGCGAGACACGCTCCCGTGGCCACGAGGGTTGGGTTTTTTTTCCTTGCAGTTGCCTCTAATTGTGGCAATTTAGGGTTTTTGATGAGGATATTCATTCTGTGCCGGGGGGGAGGCTGCGGCATGTCCACATTCCCTTGGGGGGGCATCACCCCAATTTAACGTCACGTGGGGAGAAGCAGCATTTTCTCCGGGCGAGTATCTCCTATGCACAGGTTAAAGGGGAGAATCACCAATTAACTTCAAAGCCCCCCAAAACCCCTGGGGCTGTTCCCCGTGGCTGTGGGGGGGCCCTTCCCCTACCCTCCTGCCCCGCTTTGCTTGTTTTCCCTCCTGCAAACAGCCGCTCTATTGTTCACTGCCGCGATCCTTCATGTATCGCTCCCTCTAATGAACTTAATTAGCCGTGAATCACGTAGGTCTCATTTTTGTTGGGAGGTTAAAATCCCTGATACACTTTAATACATTTTTGCAGTGAGCGCATTTAGAAAGTAATTAAAAGGCTCAGCCGTCTTTGCCTATGTCCCCTCTCCCCCTCCCCAGGACGGCAGGATTTAATTGAGGCCAGCTGAAAGTTAGTGGAAATAAATTGTGGCTGATAAAGTGGAGGTTGTAATTTAATTCTGGGAGAGGAGCTGCTCTTGCCCGGGTGTTTAGTTCATCAAGGACCGGTGCTGAGGAGGGGGGGATTTATTTGTGTAATGTGATTTACTGACGAGAAAATGAGGTTTTGAGGGGAATAGCACTTGTGCATGGAGTGGTCCCGCTCTTTAGAGCATTGTCCCCAGGGCTTGTGGACATCCCTGAGATGCAGATATTGGGGTAGGGGGAGGGATGCTGGTCCAGGAGCCCGAGGTGGGTTGTCTTGAGGGCTGGTGAGAAGCGTGGGTCAAAAATATTGGTGTAAAACAGCCAACCGGGGCTGGGGGCAGCAATTACCTTAGTTAACTTTATAGTCCTTCAACATCTTAATTGCTGCCTCTGCCCGAGGGGTGATGGAGACCGAGGTGGCAGAGTAAGAGCAGGAGCCGGCGCAGCTGCTGGCGGGAGGTACCGGAGAACGGATGCGTTTTCGGATGCTCCCAAGACTTTTAACAGCGCCTTGCGCGGGGAGCAGCATGTAAATGTAACCTTCAGAAAGAGAGCGCAATTAAAACACCCGACCGCCTGCTATATTAAAATGGGATATGAAAGCAAACAGCGCTTCTCCCCGCTCGGAGGGACGATACGGGAAGCGTGTTTAGCGAGGGATTTGCTGGCGTACTGAGCAAACGGCCGGGCTCGCAGCTGGGCTCTGCCGTGCCGGGGCTCGGCTCGCCTCCTGCCGGGGCTGGTTGCCCGTGCCCGGGAAACCTCTCCAATCCCTTACTGAAAATCCAGCTTCCAAATGCCCAGCACCGATCCCCTCCCTGGGGCTGAGCATCCCACGGGGCAGCACCTCTCCCGTGGCCCGGGCAGGAGGAGGAGGGGGGGGTCTCTGCCCTTGCTGAGGCTGAAGGGGGATGTGGAGCCGGTGCTGTGCTGCTAATTACCTGCCTGCTCCAGCCGGCGCTAATGAACTTATCTCTTTTTCCTTACCCAGCCAAGGTCCTGTTACCCTTTCTCCCTCCTTTCCCCTTTGAAGGAGAGCGCCGAGGCTGCTTTTTACTTTGCTCCTCTATTTGAACACGAGTTAAATTGCCTTCCAAGCGGCTGACGCTTGGCTTTGTGTTCAGCCGCAACCGCAAGACGTGATGTCTTATTAATAAATGATGCAGTTGCTGTTTCGGCTTCGTTTTCCCTGTCGTGTTTGGACATCCTGACGTGGCTCCGATAGCTGTGCAATCCTACTCCGTGTATGGATGGGTGCAGCTCTCATGGGGTGGGTGCATCACCTCCCTCCTCTCCCCCTGGCCCAAACTGGGTCCTGGGGGCCATTATGGTGGGGCAGGAGACCCTGGTTCCCTGCAGACCCAAGCACAAAGTCTCTTGCTTTTCAGAAAGGGGGCCCAGTGGGACATCTCTAAGGGGAAATATCAGGCAAATCCAATTTTTTTTTTTTTTTTTTGTCCTTTGTTCCTCTCCCCAAAAGCTTAAACCCCGGCTCTCGCCGTTATTACCACCTGATGGTTTTCCCCTCTCTCTCCTCTCCCCGCAGATACGCTGTCAGTGCCTCGCTGGTCCCCGCAGATCCCCCGTCGAGATCTAGGAAACTCGATAAAACACAGGTACGCGGCACCAGGTGAATCTTCCCCTTATCCTGGGGGATGAGCATCTCCCTTTCCATCTCTGGCCCAGGATGGGGGGCTCGGGGCTGTTCCCTCCGTTTCCCGTGGTAAGCCGCGCTATCCTAGAAGCCCATTTAAATTCCATTTCAGTTCAGATTTGGTTTAGATAAGGCTTGAGTCGCTATCAATAAAAGCCGTGTATTATCCATGACCTTGCCAACCTTCAACAAATTTCTCATCTCCGGATTATTGCCCTTCCATATCTACCTTGAGAAGGAAAAGCACTAGAAATAACCTCGGTGCTGCTGTTTGATGGGGCAGACGCTTCTCTAATGTGTTGGAGACTGGGGTCCCCAGGGCTGGGAGGTCTTTTGGGGGCTCTGGCTGCAGCCGGGGGTGGGTAAAGCTTGGGAACCACAGCGAGCCGGTGGCTAGTGGCCATCCTGGCCAGCTTGGACCCTCTTTTGCCCTTCTGTGTAACCAAAGAGTGGCTCAGATTTGTGCTTTGGCATCCCTAGAAAGATGCCTCCACACCTGCAGCACTGTTTGAGGCCAGAAAGGGAAGGATAGATGGGGGCTCAGTAGATAAGGGCGGCTTGGGAGATGTTCCTGCAGGAGCACGGATGGGGGGGATGCTGCTTCATCTCTCCGTGTTTCTTTCCGCAGGTTTTCCACCAAGTACTGGATGTCTCAGACCTGCACCGTCTGCGGGAAAGGAATGTTGTTCGGCTTAAAATGCAAAAACTGCAAGTACGGCACGGTGCCGGGGCCGTTTGTGTCGCTCTCTGATGCTGGGGGGGGGGATAATCGGGGTTTTGCTGGTGGAGCCGGGCAGGGATTTAGGTACGGGGAGACCAACCAGCCTCTCGCCAGCTCATCCTTGCAGGAAGCTTTAAGGAGATGTGAAATTGGGTGAAGAACACTCCAAAATGGGGCTGGGGATGGGAGCGGGGTCCTCAGGGGGGGGATGCTGCCTGCCAGACCTCGGCTCTGGTCGCACCAGAGCTGTGAGTCAGATCCTGGCAGCCTCCCCGCTCCGTGCCCTCCTTGGCCTGGCTTGGGATGCCAAGGCTTGGGATGTAATAGGGTTACATATGGAATTATAGGAGATGGGGTGATGGATGCTCTGGAGCAGAGGCTGAAAGTGGCTCAGACAAGAGCATGGTCAGTGCAGGGTAGCAGCAGGCATCGGATGGGTTTTGCCCACAGCCTTGGGCTGTATCCTCTATTTTTCCCAGCAGCGAAAGCCTTGTGGCCCCCTGTTTCCTGGCAATATCGTGGCATTGAGGAGCCAACCCACCCCAAACCCGCAGTTAAGCTGCGGTGCAAAGGAGAGGGGGCTGTAAAATTGGGCAGGACTGGAAAAAGATAGGGAGGCAGAGGTTGGGGCCACTTGTAGTGCTTTAAATCCATCGGAGCCCAGCTCTTCCACAGTATCGTGCAGCCATCAGCACTTAGTGAAGCTGCTTCTGGAGACAGGATTGCCTTTTCTAGGGACGTGTGCTGGGAATACGCCGATTGTCTGCGGGTAACTGAGTTAGCCCGAGCTATGAAGTGATAACGATCGCTGTTGCCGTTGATTAAATGCTGATGAGTTAGCAAATTGGGATTTTAAACCTGGACAAGAAATGCCTGGTTACTCTGCAGCTGGCGAGGGTTTTCTGGAAGTGATATTATCAAATATCTGTATTTTAAAGTGGCGATTCTTATTGCCTTCAATGCTCAAGCAGCTGGAGGCTTTGCTGCCTGCAGTCCCTGCCTGCTCTGCCTGCCTGGGGCTGGAGGGATGCTGGGATGCTCCCGCTCTGTGTCCGTTCTGCTGCCTGTAGTTGCTCAGAAAAGAGCAAATAAATTCCCCGGGTGTTAGAAGTTCAGGTGAATGAAGTATTTAGATTCGCTGGCTATGCCGTAGCTACCTGGCCCCAGCGCTGCTTCCCCCAGAAACAGGAAGGGAACGAGCAGGTAAAACAAACAAACAGACCCCAAATCTCCCCCCAAGCCTCGGATACCGAATTAATCTCTGCCTTTCCCTCTAGGAACGGCTTTGTAATAAAAGCTAACACGCTCGGCTCCTGAATTTTCATTACCCAGCTCATTGACTTGTAGCTGCCGTCTTTTTTTTTTTTTTTTTTTTTTTTCCCCCCATCCTTTACCTTTGTTTTTTTAAAATCCTTTTCTCTTCTTTCCCTTTCCCCCTGTGGCTCTCCCCGCTCTGCCGGGGCCGTCGTGGCAGAGCGTGAGCCCGGGACTCGTTTCCATCCCTAATTAAGAGCGAAGGGGAATGTTTCGGGGCGGCGGGAGCCTCCTTATGCCTATATGCATGACCCGGGGGTGAAGCCCTCCGCAGACTCCTGCCCCGGCTCTGCGAAACCAGGCAAAGCTCTGCAGAATATTCAACGTAGCCGTAAATGCTCTCATTATTTTTGTTAAATGTCCTGGTAATAAAGCCAGGAGGGAGGGCACAATGGCAGAGATTCATCGGGAGCCAAAGGGGAGGCCGGGGCAGCCGCTTCCTTCCCCTCTGCTGCCCTTGAATTTAATTAAGCATAAAGCAACGTTAGCGCTGGATGGTGGTTGGGGGGAAAGGACTTTCCCCCCAGTGTGGGTCTCTGCTCCTTTTGTTTCATCCGGAGTTGGAAGAAATGACAATTTTGGGCTTTCTGGGGCTGGCTGGTGGGTGCCTGGTGCCCCGCAGCCGGCAGAGAAAGGGTTTGGGGGTTCCCACGCCCCTCCATCGGGACAGATGGACCCACCATGGCTCTCATTTTCCAAGGGCGTGCAGCCCCTGCCTCCTCCCCACCAACAGCCCTGATGGTCTGGGATGTGCATCCCGCATCACTTCTTATCCCTGTGCCCACTGCCTGGATTTAGGATTCATGGGTCTTCCCGAGGACAAGCCACAGGGATCGGGGAAGGTTTGCCCACGGGTCCCCTCAGGCAGCGAGCGCCCAAGGGTTGTGCACAACCAAGATATTACATTAAGTCACCTTCCTGGGTGGAAAAAGGGTCCCTGGGCTGCAGCGATGCTCCCTGCTCTGAGCCGCATCCCTCCGGCCAGACTGTGATGCTCCGCATCCCCCTCACCCTCCCTTCTCACGTCTTTTCTCTGTCCCCTGCCAGGCTCAAGTGCCACAACAAATGCACCAAAGAGGCCCCTCCGTGTCACCTGCTGATCATCCACCGCGGAGGTAAGGGCCTTTCTTCCCCCTTCTGCCTCCGTGGATGTTGCCGCCAGGTAAAACTTTCAGAAGCCCCCCGGGGCGATTCGGGAGCCCGACCCTCGCTGCCGGCCGGGCCGGCGGGACGAAGGCTCCCGAACCGCTTGGGCGCTCTGTGAAAATTTTACCCACCGTTTTTTCCGCTTGTAGGGAGACGAGCCGTTCGGGGCGAGGCAGATTTGCATTGCAAACCACTTCCACCCACCCTTCCCCTGCCTCCTTTTCTTTTCAGATTCCCCACCGCACGGGGTAAGTGCCACAGGTTTTAGCCTTTTGCTACCGTCGAGAGCTTAGGGCGGACGCGTGGGATCCCGAAACCTCCCGCGGCGCTGTCGGTGCATGGGGGTCCCCGCCGCGGGGACACGGCCGTGCCCCTGAGGATGCTCCTGGTGCTTTGGGAGCTGCCTTTATCCCGCTCTCCTCCGGGGAGAGCCCCGTTCCTCACATCCGCAGAGGAGGGAGAACTTTGCAGCAGGACGACGGGCGCCGCTTCCCACCTCTTTCCTTCCAGATTTTGGCCGAGTGCTCCCCGACAGCCAGAGGACTGTGACCGCCTAAGGGAAACGCTTCCAATTACATTTGCCTTGAATTTTGAGCTCTTAAGGCCGTTATTGTCTATTAAATACCACCAAACCCATGCTCAGCAGTTTAACCGTGGGGAATCACACTGCGCTGGGGGCACCTCGCAAGGCGAGCGGGGCTGCTGTGGCTCCCGGGGGGGGGCAATTTTGCAGCCTCCCCTCCGGCTCCCATGCCCTTGCTTGCAGCAAATGTGGGTGGAAGGGGCAGAAGACCCCCCCCCATCATCCTCTGAGCTGCTACAAACCCAGCATCCCGCGCTGCTGGGGGGACCAGTGTTGGGGTTTATGGCTGCGGTCTGTGATGTTGGAAGAGCCGGAGCTGCCCGCTGTGTGTTTTAGCACGGGAGCATGGAGCATGGCCTCAGCATCAGTGAAATAACCCCCCCCCCCCCAAAAACCTTTTAAACACGTTACCTTGCAGCCAGCCCGTTCCTGAGTCCCCTGGACTGTAGACTGGCTTTCTCCCCCCAAAAAACCCACCCTGCCAAGAGAAGGATGCTCTCAGCCAGCTCCTTCCCCTCGCCCCAAAAAGCTGCGGCGAGGGAGAGGATGGTGCCTCCTCCTGATGCTGGCTGCCCACCGCCAGCTCGCAGGGTGGCTGTGGCGGCTGCTGAGCCTCCCCAGATTGCAGCCCCTCGGCGGGGGGGAAGGGTGCAGTTTGCATCCCACCATGGGGGGCCTAAAGCCTGGGGGTTTGGCTGTAGCCTGGGTGCAGGGGGGAGCCCGAAGGCTGGCTGCTATCCCGGGCCAGGAGCCGAGCAGCTGGAGTTGCCACGGGGAATTGCTTTGGAGAGCGATTCAAAAGCGGTTTGCAAGCGCAGGGTGACCCCACGTGCTCCTTCGAGGCGTTGATGTCTTTCCATCTCTCTCCCCCTCCTCTCCATCCCCCTTTTTCCCTCTCTCCCTTCCTAATCCAGCAAGGTTAGTCCGGACAGAGTCGGTGCCCTGCGACATCAACAACCCCTTGCGGAAACCCCCCAGGTACTCGGACCTGCACGTCAGCCAGACGCTCCCCAAAACCAACAAACTCAACAAGGTGAGATGCCCTACCAGCCCTGAGCACCCCCTTTTGTGCCCACCCCCTTTTGTGCCCACCCCTCTTTATGCCCACCCCTGGCAGAGGGGACCAACCCCCTAAAACATCAGCAGCTTTTGCTGGTTCTTCATGTGCAGCTGCTGCTCTTGCAGGCCAGGGGGCCAAAACCGGTGGCATTTTCAAATGTCACCCAAGTTGGGTCGCTTGAGCCACCCTGTTGGCCTTGGCTCTTCCAGTAGGAATGCTTCTGGCATGAGCTCCTTCCCAGGGCGTGTTCTTTGGGAGCATCAACCCTATTTGCTGGGTGGGAGCACAGTTTGGAGAGTAATTTCTAAAAGAGAGAATTTAAGAGCAAGAGGGACAATGGCCTGACCTTGTGTTTGGGGCAGGAGGGGACCAGTGGGTTGTCCCCGGGATGGAGCATCTCCCAGTCCCTCAGCCATCTGCCAGGACCAAGCCCGTGGGTCTCCAGGCACATCCACCTAGGAGCTGCTTGGGGGCTTAAACTAAAAAAGAATAACCCCATGGACTGGTGCTAATTCAAGGAGCAGAGTGAGGGTGGGTTTGGTGTTGAGGTAGGATGAGCTGAGCTGTGAAGCCCTTGGGTTTCCCGGTGTGTTGCATCCGCCCAGGTTATTTCTTTTAAAATTAAAATGGGCTCAGCACTTTCAAAATCGCCAGTGTCCCACCGGTCCTGCTCCATGGTGGCCTCTCAGTCTCCAGATCTAAGCTGAATTTGGGGTGGTTTGAGGTCTCTGCTACCACCTGAGTCTTCCGTAAATAATGAATTTATTGTTACAAATAAAACAAGCCCAGAACTTGATTGTGTCCCTGGCAAAGCTGGTCAAGCCAGACCTGAGAGTGCACCTGGCTTGCTTGCTTCTGCCCTGCGTTATTAGCAATAAAATGGCAAGGGGTTGTTTTTGATG
The DNA here is from genome assembly GCF_964106895.1 of Numenius arquata. NCBI lineage: Eukaryota > Metazoa > Chordata > Aves > Charadriiformes > Scolopacidae > Numenius > Numenius arquata. The sequence continues at coordinate 14,475,564 of NC_133591.1, read as the reverse complement.
AAATTTAGAGCCCGTTGCCTTCGGTGGAAAATTTCTCTCAGATGGCAGGAGCTAGCACGGGTCTGCAGGCCCTGCACGGGTGTGCTGGGGTAGGCAGGGTGAGGAGTTTGCGGGCTGGAAGAGCTCAAAGCGAGGAAAACTCTGGGTTTGATGGGGAACGGGTTGTCAAAACCCTGGCTTCCCAAAGCCTGGTAGGACCCCCCAGCTTCTCCCAGACCTCAGCATCTTCTGGCTCTCAGCAAAGGCTGGGTACCGGCCGATGCTCTCCAGGATGCAGATTTTAAACTTAAATCTCTTAGGATATGCAACGATCTGCTCTGTTGCTGTTTTTACGGGGTGGTGCAAATAGCTTTTTGAAGCTGGAGAGCTGCTGCACGTATCCAAAAGAAATAGAGATGTGTTTTCCTTTTTAGTGCCCGTCCTTCCAGTGATTTGTTTCATTTTAGTAGAGGGCACCAGGGAGGTGACTCAGCTCGCTGAGAAAGGCTTTGGGTGTGAAGGGCATCAGCCCCGTTTCTCCTTCTGCCTCTGCCATGCCATTCTTTTCACCTTTCCTAGCTTTTCTCTAATCAGAGCACAAAGCACAATGTGTACGAGTATATATATATATATTCGGCTTTGACCTGAGCACTCCCATTCTGGTGAAAGTTTCCTCTATAAATGTGCTTTATGCAACAGGGTCCCCTTCTTCCTTTGACATTTCTAAAAACATTTCTTTAGAGGTAGGGATACCCTCTTCTCTGTGAATACCATTGAAATCTTATTGTTAGTGGGCTTCAGTGTTGGTTTAAAAAACAATTTACCTATCCAAGGTGGTCGTGTGTGTCAGGATGGTCTATTAAAAATTAATCAATTTGGACAAAAGTACCTGCTGGGGGGAGGCTCGTGTAGATTTTCTAACCTTGGAGGGATCTTGCCATGGGTTCACCTGTCTGGAGGTGGGAGTGCTCAGTTCTGATGAAGGTCAGACCCTGTTGAGTGTCTCCAGGTTGGGCAGGAAGGTCATGACCAAAGTGGGAAATCCTGGCCTCAATTTTCCTTTTCTGATCTAAAATAGCCAGGCAGGTTCTTCTCCCTGTTTGCTCCCAGTGGTCCTTTCTCACCCATTGCAGTGTGTCCCGGAGAGGTGCACTTGAATCTGCCATCCTTGCCTTGATTGGGAAGGGCTGATGAAGGGCAAGGGATGTCTTGGGATGTGTTGGCTGATCCTTCAAATCAGCCCCCTGCTCCCAATGAGGCACTGGGCTTTTGGCTCAAAGGAGGGCAGCAGAAGCTCTCAAGTCATTGTTTTCTCTAAGGACTGAGCCCCAGGGATGTGGCCCCCACCTCTGGTCTTGGTGGCTATGGCTCTCCCAAATGGCCTCCCTCAGTCGTGGAGGGGCTGGCAAAGGAGCCCTTTTTCTGGTGTGAAATGGCCTTGGTGCAAACTGTGAATACAGATGGCTTTGGGAAAGGCCAGGCTGGGGCTCTGGTGGTGTTCTAGGGCTTCTGGAAACAGGGGACTGGGATGGCCTGTGTAGTTCTCACTTGTCACCGGGGGTCCTCTGCACTGGAGCACCTTAGGGCGGCACCATCTGGTTCTGCTCTCAACAGCTTCTCTCTTCTCTCCTTCCCCGTGTCCCACAGGACCACATCCCTGTTCCCTACCAGCCAGACTCCAGCAGCAACCCTTCTTCCACCACCTCCTCCACACCCTCCTCGCCGGCCCCACCGCTGCCGCCCAGCGCGACGCCCCCGTCCCCCCTGCATCCCTCCCCGCAGTGCCCACGCCAGCAGAAGCAGTTCAACTTGCCAGGTACCGTGAGATCCCCACCTCCACATCTCCCCGATGAGAGGGGCTCATGCCCCGGGGTCTCCTCAGGGTAAGGATCTGCTTCAGTTGCTCACCTGCCTAGAGTTACACTGGGATGGGGAAAAGTAGGAAGCAGAAATGAGTAGCAAAGACAGGTTTGGGATAATTCAGGCTGGGAGGGAGCTTGGGAGTCTCTAGTCAAACCTCCTGCTTGAAACAGAGTCAGAGCTTAAGGTCTTGATCCAGTTTGGTCTTGAAAACCTCCAAGGATGGAGCCTCTGCGGGCAACCTGCTGCGCTTGAGGCTATGAAAACCCTTCCACGCATGACTTCTCCATGGCATGTCTCCACTGAATTGGCTCAACAGCAAATGGGAAACAAGGTCTTACGCCTCTACAGGGGTAACTTGGGTTGACTTCCCTGTGCCTTTGGGGTGACGGGCCCCCAACAAGCCTGTTGGCAGCGCATGTGGGGTGACACTGGGGAGTAGCTGATGCTGGGGGTATCTGACATAGCTTATCCCACCAAGTCTTGTCTGGGTACCTGAGACCCATCTGCTCCTGGAGCTCAGTTTTTTCAGGGATGGTGGAAGAAGCAGTTTGGTCACGGTGGCTGCAGGACACAGGAGTTACATCTAAATGTCTGTAAAAGCTTCTCCTGGGCTGAGGATGTGCCGAAACCTGTCCCAGCGCAGCTGCTTTCAGGATGTCCTTGAGGAAGTGTCTCTGCTCCAGGGAAGGTCCCTTCCTGGAGGGGAACAGCTCAGATCTCTCCTGGCAGCATGGAGGGGCTCAACTGTCTGCAACCACCCTCCTGCCTCTCCAGCCGCTCCCAAAAAGGGCCTGGCAATGGGGAGCCACGGCCCTGACCCATCTCTGAGATGCTGGAGCACTCACAGCTGCTTCAGGGCTGGTGACCCTTCAAGCCTCTTTTATGGGCCATCAGCTAGGAGGCTGGGGTCCCTCCTGCATCCCCAAACCCCCAGGGTTAACAAACTTGTCCGGTAGGAAGGAGCGTCAGGACTGCTTCTCTGGAGAAACCAGACAGCACCTTCAGGCTCTGCTGATCCTGCTGTGACGTGGCAATTCCTCCCTTCCATCTTGACAAGCCTTCAGCGAGGAGGAGGAGGAGGAAGAGGGAGGCGAGGAGGGATTTGACTGGCAGGATCCATCGCCACAATATCAAACATTTCCAAAAGCTGGGAAAAAAACCCCAACCACCAACCAAACAACACAGGTCCTCGTGTGCCTGGAGAGGCTGCAGCCAAGTATAAGTCTCACTTGCTGGAGTGTCTGAGGCTCAGGCAAGATGTTGGAGGGGTGTGAGGAAGACAGCGGAGGAGCTGCGAGGAAGCACTGAGCACCCCAAGGAGTCGCCCATCCTTCAAGGAGGGGCTGGGCTCCCTCTGCTGCTCCCCAGGTTGGGATTTTGCCAGCTGCAGCCCTCAAGCAGGTGCTTGGGAGGATAGTCCACAGCGTCGGTTTCCATGCTGGTATAAACAAGATCATGGTGGTCCACGCAGAGATGAAGCATCCTGGTGTCTCAGCAGTGCGATAGCCCCGCTCACAGCAATTAACAGTCCCAAACCACCTGTTGGGAAAGCCCTGGCCCCTGCCTGGATCTGGGCGGAAGGGACAGAGGATCCAGCATTTGGTGACCCCATCACAGAATCATAGAATATCCTACACTAGAAGGGACCTTTCAGATCATCGAGTCCAACCATCAACTTGACACTGACAAAAACCATATCATGTGCCACTGCTGGAGCAGAGACCTCCCTGAAGGTCTTTTGAGATGTTATTTCATGTTGTTTAAAGCTGTGTCGTGGTTTCGGCCGAATTTACCGAAACCAGACTGACAGATGGCCCTTCCCCCCCACGTCCCCCCTCCCCCTCCAAAAGAGAGAGAGAGGAGGAGAAAGAGATAAGAAGATTCAGAAGTTTAGAATGAACTAAACTACTTTAATGAAGAATTAATATTAAAATAAAAATAAAGAAGAAAATAATGAAATAGATACAATATATACAAAACCGTATCGAGCTCCCAGGATGACAGTCACGTCACCGGCAGGCACTGGGGAAGTCCCAGACTGGACTCAGCAACGGATGGGAACTGGATTCCGGCTCTGGAGTCAGGAACACACGGATGGGGATCAAAGGCAGATGAACAGACAGAGTCCTCTCTGGACGTCGGCCATCGCAGGAAGGGGCTGACCCTTTGATCCCTCAGCTTTTATACTGAGCGTGGGGCAGATGGGATGGGATACCCCAGTTGGTCAGGTTTGGGTCACCTCTCCTGTCCACTCCTCCCCACCGATGTGACCCCTCTACGTTTTTTCCGTTTCTGACCCTCTAAGGGGGCAAATAACGAAATGGGCTGCCCTTGGTTGTTACAGCAATAAGGATAAGCAAGGGCCTCCCTGCACACCGTTCCTTGGCACGGGGCACAAACATTGGGCTGATCATTCTGAGAACGAGCAGTTTTCTCCACAATCTGCCGTTCATTTCAGAGAGTTAGAAGACACCTGGCTAGGATGTAAAGTTGCGGAACAGAAAATTGGTTTGGTTTTACTTCAAACTGGGACAAGCAGAAACCACAGAAGTCACCCCCACAGTGGGCAGCAGCATCTTCTTATGGGGACCTGGACATCCTGTCACTGCCACCACGGCTGAGCCAGCGCAGGGAGCCTCTGGCATGCTTGCCTGGCTGGCAGGGATGGAGCAGGGCAGGATCAGACCTGGCAGCTCGGTGGGGGGTGGTTGCTCCCTCCTTTCATGCCCATGATGAGCAGAGCCCTGCGGCGAAGGAGCCGGTCTGATACAAAGCAGGACTTACTGTCCTTTCATCTTCCTGTGCGGGAAGTTCTCCATGGTTCATCTCATCATGATGGTCATCTTGGGGATTAGGATTTGAGTTTGGAAACTGCAACATGGTGACCTTTTTCAGCCAGAATTACCTTCAAGTCTCCTTTGATCTTGACTCAGGGGTCCTCAGGTCCTGCTGCAGAGCTGAGGTCGATCTTTGGGGTCTCGAAGCTGGAGAAGAAAAGCTGAGGGATGGTCTTTGGGGTCTTAAAGCTTAAGGAGAAAGTGCCTTCTGAACTGGTGCCAACCTCTGGTGGCCTCAGCAGCTTTGTTTTGCTTCATACCCATGACCTGCCTGCCTGCATGAGCCAAACCAGCCGATGGAGGGTACCACCACCCAGAGTCCTTCTGCAGCGCTGGCTTTGGGCAGTGACTCCTGGGGCTGCCAAGAGCCACTGGCTCCTTTCAGTGCACCGGGAGGCAGGCAGGGAGCCCAGGAAGGACACATCTCTGAAGCATGGCAGAAATGCACAGTTAGATGGGCTGGATTGGGCAAAAATGGGCAGCAGCTGCAAATCCATTGATCGGTGTCTCCATGATGCCGAGCCCCTGAGCTTTTGCTGGCAACCAGGTGTCCAAATCCCACTGGCGGCTTTGCGGATGACATCAACACTCTCCAAATGGTATAGAGCAGTAGCTGATGGTGGCAAAAATTAAGTTATAATCCAGCCAGATTGTTAGGGGGCTAAGATCTTAAATTTTTGGCCTGGGCCCCCTATATGACATCCTAGGTGGCATCCTCCAGAGAGAAGGAGGTAGGAGAGGTTCGGGTCATGGAAGGGGGGACCAAGACCTGGGGCTGGCATCTCATGGTGCAGAATTGGGTGCAGGTTCCAGCGTCTGGCTCTGCAGATCGGTGTTTAACCCCCTCTTTTCTCTTTTCCAGCTTCCCATTACTACAAGTACAAGCAGCAGTTCATTTTCCCCGGTAAGTCTCTCCTGTAACGCGGGGTGCTGAGATATCCTTCAGGGGAGGGGGTGCATGGCTGGCTCTCCCCACCTCTGGATTTGTGCAGGGGGGTTGTGCTGGGATGGGATTTCTCCCTAAAACCAGTATATTGTTGCAGGACTGTGCACTACTAAGAGGCTACAGGGCTGGGTGGCCCTAAATTATACCCAGCTGTAGCTCAGGGTGTAACTAAATTGGACCTGGATGTAACTAAATGGGATGAGGAGGGATGTTCAGTGGGATGAAGCTCCCCTGGGTGCCCCTGGCACTGGAAGGGGCTCCTGGTGCCTCCCAGCCCACTCTCACTCCACTCTCTTCTCCCCAGACGTGGTGCCCGAGACGCCGACCCGAGCCCCGCAGGTGATCCTCCACCCCGTCAACTCCAACCCCATGTGAGTCGTCCTCTTCTTCTTCCTCCTCCCGGCTAGCATCATCTTCCCCTCCCCAGGCAGCACATCCCCTGCACCCCACCTCCTCTGGGCACCCATGGGTGCTCCCCTGGCTTTGCAGGACCAGTCTGGGGCTCAGGGGATGCCTTTTGGGCAGGTTGGGGTGGATGGTCGGGGTGACACCACCCCCCCCCCAGGTGCTCCTGCTGCCCTAACCCAGCTCATGGCTCTGGCTCGTCTCTCGGGGAGGAGAAAGGTTGAAAGGAGAGGGCAGGAGAGTGATTTATAACCCTCAGTAATGCCCAGCACTTCGCCATCGGAAAATAAAATGACATTCAGAAGAAGTCAAAGCCCAAGTGATTAATCTCTTACTAAATTACAAGCAGAGAACCAGGATCTTTGAGACAGTTTTAATAAAGGTGGTTCTTGCAGCCCCACCTGTAATATTTTCAAGGCCAATAAACTTTGCACTGAAATTAGTTTTGAAATGCAGTATCTAATTGGCCTTGGGACCGGCTCTCCCCGGCAGGTTGGGTCTGAGCTGCCCTGCCAAATCTGGGGTTCACCAAGGTCCTCCTGCCTGCGCCCCCCCAGCAGTGACATTACATTTCAGGGTTGCTCGCCGAGCTTTTTTTTTTTTTTTTTATAAATGCCATTTTTGAAGGATTTTACAAACCAGGAATTTAACAGATGGGGGCTTGCCCTGGGATGCGATGTGCTTTGTGTCTGGCTCACCCACGCTCTCCAAACTCCATCGGCAAATGCCGGGGGGTCCGGCGGATCTGGGGGTGGCGATGGGAGGGACAGGGACAGAGCTGCTGTCCCCACCAGTGGCTGACGGCTGGGAAATTAATGGCAAAGTGGTGAAGTCAAAGCCTTTTATATTTATTTTTTTCCTTCCCTGCCTAAAGCAAGGTATCGGGGGTAGGGCTGGCTGGCTCCCGTGGGAAAACAGCTTTCAATATGCAAAAAATCTGTGATTCTCCTCTTGCTTGCCCCACTGGAAGTGGCCCGCGGGAGCCGCTGAGGTTGCCCCGGGCTCGGCTGGGTTAAACAGCAGGCTCCGCTTCGGATCCTCAGGAGACAGGAATCCGTGCCTGGGTTAAAGAGCAGGCAGGAGGAGACGGCTGCTCCTGCATCGTGATGGGCAGCAGAAGCCGTCTGTGTCCACCTGGGCTTTCCATGATGCTTAAAATATCAGGGTCGGCTCCTTTTGTATATGGTCTCATGTCTCCCCTTGATTTGTAGCTCTTTAGTGGCCATTGAATGGGACAGGAAGCATGGGACCACAGCGTCTGAGCAGCCTGGGGAGTGTTATGCCTCTCCTGTCATCCTTGCTGTCTCTGGGAGACGATGCTGTTATTTCTGTTATTGATAATAGTAACTTATAATACATTTACATCATGCTCAAAGCCACCCAAGTTGCTCCAGCAGATCTTCCCCACGGAATTTCCCAAATTCTCTATTAATTATCAGGTGCAGGGAAACCCTGGTCATGGACCTGGTGGTGGGAGGTGCTGTGTAAATGGAGAAGAAAAAGGGGAGTTCCTGGTGCAGGGAGGTGGGAAATTAGACAAATGTGGGTGCTCTTACTGCAGAGAGGGTCTTTGAAACCTCCACTTCTCCAAAATAATTGAAAAACATGATTTCTTCTCTGTCCCTTGCTCTGGGTGAGCTGGGGGTGACACCTCCCAGGGCGCATGGCGATGGGGCATCCTCCGCACCATGCACTTTGGGCGATGGGGTGGAGATCTGCTTGTGTGCTCCCACACCGCCAAATCCATCCTGGAACTTCACACATCCAATGTTAATGAATGCATTAATTAATATTGCTCATCCTTGCTATTCTCCCCCCTCCCGTGTGAGCACCCAGGGCTGTCCTTGGGGGTGGAGGCAGCCAGGTGGGAAGGGGTTTTTCTCCCAAATTAGCAATGAGCCTGGTACTTCTCTTCCCCAATCCCTTTAGTCCTGGTGCAGAGCGATGCTGTGGAATGCAGGACTCGATGCCCGTGCGCGCTCCCCACCTAACTGTGTTTTTACCCGGCGGTAATTCAGTAATTCTTTTAACAGCCTGGAAGGAAACCCATTGCTTCAAATTGAAGTGGAGCCCACCTCAGAGGTGAGACGGCTGGACTCGCTCCTCTGCTTAATGAGCCTTTATTTTATATATATCTCGGGGCACATTTCACAGGAACAAGCTAAGTTTAGCATCTGTGCAGTGAAATTGCCGATAATTGAATTAACGGCCAGGCCTGATCCTGCCCAGGCATCCGTGTCCCCACCCCATGAAGAAGGGACCCTGCTGGGCTTCGTGTCTGCCCTCAAGTTTATAACTCAATGAGTTTTTCTGAGATGCATTAGAAATGTGGTGGAGAGGAAGGGGTGGAGGGTGAGGACGGGGATGTAGCTTCTAATCCTGTAGAAAGCATATACAGAACATCAAGGGAAAAGCCAGACCCATCCCGGGGAGTGGGGGGGCTGCAAACTAGGGGGTGCTGGGTTGGGAGAAGTTGGTATTAGTGGAGTACAGCTCAGCAGCGGTAGGATGAAACACTGCTTTCAGGCAAATTAATTAAATGCTCTGGTGTGTCACACCCTTGTGTTTAAGGTCCCACCCCTGGAGGGGTTCAAGGCCAGGTTGGACGGGGCTTAGAGCAACCTGGTCTGGTGGGAGGTGTCCCTGCCCAGGGCAGGGGGATGGGACTGGGTGGTCTTTAAGGTCTCTTCCAACCCAAACCATTCCATGATTAACCCTGGGATAAATAAATGCCTCCCTGCAAAATCAGGGTTTCTGTAGGCTTTACGTAAAACGCAGCTGCCCCGTTGCCTTTGGGAGATACCTGCCCAGTTTCTCTGGGTCTGAGCGAGCAGTAGGTGCATTAGTGGGGTTTTGTCCATGTTCTCTTCCTTGGCCAGACTTTCCCCGCCCTGTTTCACAGCTCTCACCTCCCTTTGCCCCCTCCACAGAACGAGGAAGGCATGGAGGAGGTGCAGGAGTCCGAGGATGACTTTGAGGAGATGAACCTCTCGCTCCTCTCTGCGCGCAACTTTCCCCGCAAGGCCAGCCAGACCAGTATCTTCCTCCAGGAGTGGGACATCCCCTTTGAGCAGCTCGAGATCGGCGAGCTCATCGGCAAGGGCCGCTTCGGGCAGGTCTTTCACGGGCGCTGGCATGGGGAGGTGGCCATCCGCCTCATCGACATCGAGCGGGACAACGAGGACCAGCTGAAGGCCTTCAAGAGGGAGGTGATGGCTTACCGTCAGACCCGGCACGAGAACGTGGTGCTCTTCATGGGTGCTTGCATGAGCCCTCCCCACCTCGCCATCATCACCAGGTAATCTCCGATGCCTTGTGCTCAGCCAGAAAAATTTTTTTCTTTCCAAAACACCTTCCTGGAGTCAAATGTTACTGGGAAGAAAGGTTGGCCATGCCTCCCTGCCCTAGAAAAGGGATGTTCTTCATCTGCTGTGGAGGGTTTTATACTGATGAAGAGCTCTGTGGTCTTCAGCCCACTCGTTCCTCTCCTATGGGGAAAGGCTGAGAGAGTTGGGGGTGTTCATCCTGAAGAACAGAAAGCTCCAGGGAGACCTTAGAGCCCCTTCCAGTCCCTAAAGGGGCTTAAAGGAAAGATGGGGACAGACTTTTTAGCAGGGCCTGTTGTGATAGGATGAGGGGTAATGGCTTTAAACTCAAAGAGCGTAGATTTATACTAGATCTAAGGAAGAAATTTTTTATGCTGAGGGTGGTGAAACCCTGGCCCAGGTTGCCCAGAGAGATGGTGGATGCCTCATCCCTTGAAGGATTCCAGGTCAGGTTGGACAGGGCTCTGAGCAACCTGGTCTGGTTGAAGATGTCCCTGCCCATGGCAGGGGGCTTGGACTAGATGGCCTTTAAAGGTTCCCTTCCAAACCAAACCATTCTATAATTCTATGCTGTGATTTATGCTGCGAAACAGACAGAAAACCCATGGAAGTGAGTCCAGGCAGATTCATCTCCTGTAGAAGTGGAGCTTGAGACAGGAATGATTTGTTTTAACCAGGAGGGATATAACCTGGCGGGATCAACAGCTTCTGTTCTGGTTTTGGTTTGAGGGTTTTTATATATTTATTTATTTTTGCATGGTGCCCTGGTCAGGTCCCTGGATGGGTGATGGCGTCTGGACCCTGCTTGAGCACTGCCACAGCGTGGAAGAGCCTCTAATTGCGTAAAGCAGCTGGCCACGTGCAGGCACCAGGTTTCATAAATACCTTGGTGCTGTGAAAACAGTTCGAGTGTGTGAAGGCTCAGCAGGATGCAGGTGTTAGGTCCAATGGTCTGTGAAATGGCCAGAAGGGCAGCAGAGGTGGGAGAACTGGCTGTGGGCAAGGAGAGCTGGTGCTCCAGGCGTCCAGAGCCTGTCCGTGGGTGTCTCCTCACTCCCGAGGAGGTGGGATACCTTGCGAGATAAGTCACGGTCTCCTGGAGCGTTTCCTCCCTTTCCCAAAGCTCTTGTCTCTATTACACCCAAAATTGGGGGTGAGACTGTAGCCTACTTTGGGATGGGGCCAGAGGAGGGAGACTGGGGCCTTGAAGAGCTGCTGGTGATGCTCGGGGACATGGCAGCAGGGTGTGGGGATGAGACTGCTGGAGGAGACTTCTTGCAGCTGGTGGGGAAATGAGCAGGGATTTGGGGGTCTCCCAAACCATCTCAAACAGCTCCAGAGCTGCCTTGGTCTCAAGGAATTGCCATGTACCCGCTGTCGCCCATGTGCCTGGTGGGAAACACAGCACTGAGCATCCCGGCACGCTCCTTGCATGGGTGGGCAATCACAAAATCCTGACTGGCCTCGAGGTGGGGAGGCTGCAGCCGTTCCCAGAGCGGCTCTCGTCATGTGAAATACGTTTATTTTTGAATATTCAGTAATTTCCCTCTCCACTAGACCATGTATTCAGCCGCGGGTCTTGATGTGGTGCCGCTTTGCATCCCGCCACGCGTTACCTTCTCTTGCAGAAATTTCCCCAAGGTGAGGTTGAATTTCCAGCCTCCTCCTGGCAGGGTTTCAAAGAGCCTGTGCTGAAATGGCAACGCTTCTGACAGCCATTAACGGTGAAATATTGCACCTTCCCTTCCTAATGTCCCCTCAAAAGTGGCACCTCCCAGCCACCCGGTCCCAACTGGGCTGGTTCTATGGGTGTCGGGGTGGGGGCTTTCCTTTGCTCCCCCTCTTGCTCAATAGCAAAGGATTTCAACCCAAATTTGTGGCTCCTTATGCCATCGCTTGCTCCCTGCCCCGGTGGGTTCATGGGCAGCATTTGGCTTGGGGGTTGCACCCTCTGGAGCCGGGGTGACTCCAAACCAGGGCTGGCTCTCTCCAGCTGGGGACTGGAAAAAACTAAACTTTTTATTTTAGACCAAAAACCGGTCATCTGGAAAAATCCAGAAGCGTTTCAGATCTCCATCTATTAGCTAGCTTCGGGTCAAAAGCTTTTCGAAAAGTGTGCAAACACGGGTATTGATCGATGCATCAGAAACCCCATCCATGTATTACACCAGGCAGGAAAACGCAGCTTCTCTGTCCTGCTCCGTGATCCCTTCGCAGCCACTATTTGCTCAGCTTTCCAATCCTATTCACTAGCAAAACCTGGGCAATATATTCTAATTTTTTATTTAATTTTTTTTTTTAGCTCCAAAGTGTTTTCTATTCTAATGCCTCTTTATATAAAACCATAAAGGTGCCATTTTTGACAGTTTGACACAGTAAATATGCGCGCTGCAGTAGCTTGATGCATTAATATGAGGTCTGGGGAGCGCGCTGCTCGCTTTGCTTTCCTTCCCAGCTGCACTTGGTCCCTTTTTTAAGGTCAAAGTACAGTTTTATTGGATTGCCCTAAATATAACCCGTGCTCAGAACATCTCTGAGCGTTCCCTGCTCTTTGCCTACAACCGGCGACCCGCTTTTAACTGTATTCTTTGAAGGCAGAATCAACATCATGATAGTTTTTCAATTGCAACTGGAAACTTGTTTGGATTCCTCCTGTTGGGGTTTCTGGGGCGTGACCAGCTTGTGGCTGGTGCTGGTGGTGGGCTGGCCACAAGGATGCAGGAGAACCCAGGGGGATGCTGGAAGGGGGCTCAGGGAATTTTTGGGAAGCCCAGGACTGCATGTGTGCACAACCCTTAGCCCTAAGGTCATTTCCAGACACAAATTATTCCCCTTTGAGGCTTCCCAAGGGGCTCTGTCCTGCTGGTGCTTCCCCAGGAGGCAGCTCTGGGGCTCTCGGGGCAAAGCATCCCATGCATTTCCCAGGGCGACAGCTCAGGGATGCTCCCTTGCCCTTATGCCTCCAGTCCTTGTCTGGTCTATCCTTGGTTGAACATTTTTGGGGGCTTCTCAGGACATCTCTGATCATCTCCTGTGGGGAAAAGCCTTCTTGCCAGGTGGAGGTCTCCATCCCATGTGTGTTTCCTCCTCTGGCCCTGCTTCTTGGAATAGGCAGGGCTTTCCTAAGGGATATGACACCCCTGGGGACTCTTCTGCCACTGCGCAGCTTCCCAAGCTGCTGCTTGGGAATCATAGGGAATGAGTCTGGGAAGAGGACAATGTGGTGTGAGCTGGACGGGGAATGGTCAAGGATACTGGGAATGGTGGAGGATACTGGGAATGGTCCAGGATGTGGCACTGGGGGAAGAGGGAGGCTGGTGACCCCATGCAGAGAAAACATCACTCTTCAAACAGGATTTTTCTGGAGGAACTCAAGTTTTCCATGTGGATTTATGGGAATAGCATTAAAGAAGGCTTTGGTTGGAGCAGGGGAAAATCAGTCCCAGGTGTCTGATGGGGCCAGTTACAGATACAGACCCAGTATGTCTGAATTTCCTCACCCACTCCTCCCCTCACACATCCCTGGGGCTGAACTGGCTGTGTGCAGAAGAGGCCCCTTTTCTTCTGGGTGCCCAGCGGTCGTTGCTCAAGGACACTTTTTCCACTCGAAAAGAGCAACTTCTTGTAGCTGTTAAAGAAATCTCCCTTTTCCTGCTGGCAGGCTGGAAGCAGCTGCCCGTCCCTGGAAGGGGCTTTACCATGCCGTGCCGCCCGGCGCTGCCGGAGAGGGGTTATTTATAGATGAGTTTATTTTTACTTTTCCACATCCCTATGTTTTCCTTCCTGCTCGCTTGTGTTGCTCAAGGATGCTCTCATTAGCAGAAAGAATTCTCCCCTTCCAAATACAGGGGCAAAAGCTGGGAGGGGAAACTGAGGCTTGCCGTCAGCGTGATGCTCTTGGTTAATGCTCTGATTTTCTTTGCGTTAACCATTGGTCTGGCCACAAAATTGGGAACACCATTGCTACATCCCCAGCAGCGTGGCCAGCAGGGCAAGTGGGGGGGGTCGAATTCTGCCCCTCTGCTCTGGGGAGACACCCCCCCCAGTGCTGCCTCCAGCTCTGGGGCCATCAACAGCAGAAGGACATGGAGCTGTTGGAGCAGGACCAGAGGAGGCCACAGAGATGCTGGGAGGGCTGGAGCCCCTCTGCTGTGAGGACAGGCTGAGAGAGTTGGGGGGGTTCAGCCTGGAGAAGAGAAGGCTCCGGGGAGACCTTATTGTGGGCTTTTAGTACAATGGGGGCTTATAAGAAAGGTGAAGACAGGCTTTTTAGCGGAGCCTGATGCAATAGGACAAGAGATAATGACTTGAAACTCAAAGATGGTAGATTTAGACTAGATAGAAGGAAGAAATTATTGTCACTGAGGGTGGTGAAACCCTGGCCCAGGTTGCCCAGAGAGGTGGTGAATGCCTAGAGATGGTGGTGGAACCCTGGAGGGGTTCAAGGCCAGGTTGGATGGGGCTCTGAGCAACCAGAAGAAGTCCCAGGGAGTTTGGGACTAGATGACCTTTAAAGGTTTCTTCCAACCCAAACTATTCTATGATTGTTGAGTTTTCTCTTAATGCTACCATCTGGGTCGGAAAGGAAGAAATTTTCAGCATCTTTTGGCAATGGGAGGTGGTGACTCCAAAGAGCGCTTCCATCAGAGCCACTAATAGATTTTCTCTTGGGTAATGAGCGGTGGGGACAGTTAACATTCATCTTAATTAGTCTTGAGCAAGAGCGAATGTGAACCTCGGCGCTTTGAGCGCTGCATAATGGATAGCACGACATGGCATCAAAGTCCTCGGCCCAGTGGAAATGTGAAAGGACTGAAAAAAAAGTCATTTGTGCGGCATACAGGCAAATGACAAGTTGTTTTTGCTGTCATTGAATGAGACAAAGCCCAGCCTGGGTAAGCTCACGTCAGCTCCTCGGAACTCCTTGTCCCAGCCCCCGTCGGTGGCAGCGTGGGGAGGGGAGGTAAAGCCTCAACCACCCAGGAGGTCCTTCAAAGGTTAAAGTCTAACAGTTTTCTAATGTTTTTAAAATGGCTCAAGCCACCCACGAAGGTAACGGATTGCAGAAACTACCGGGTTTTAGGATTCTGGGTGTTCTTCCTGGGGAAATTAAAAAAAATAAAAGGGAGGTGTGTGGAATTTTAATGCTTCTTGATCCTTCCTAAGGTTCCTGGATCTCGTCAAGTCTGAGGTGGAGGGATCAGCATGCTGGGTGCAGCTTTCTGCGGGGCACCAAGGACTCTTGTTGGGTGGGAATGTTGTTGGCAAGAAGGGAGCGAGGTGAGGAGGTCTGAAAAGCTGGGGAGAGAAGGTTTGAGCTGGAGTTTGAGCTTTGAGCTCCCGGGCTTTGAGCTCCTGCTGAATCGCGTGGGGGATTTGGTGCAGCTTTTCTAAGAAGATTACTTGGGTTTTAGTGAAAAGCTCAAACGTGGCACTAGGAGCCCATGCAAAGAGCCTGGGGTTTGCACTCTGAGATGCTTCTGGCTGGGTTTTCGCCCCTTTCTCATCACAGTGTGATGCCAAAGCAACTCTGGCATCACACTGCAGATGTACAGGGTGCAACCAGGAGCCAACTCGATGGCTGCTGCCCGTCCCACCCGGGGCCACGTGGCCGTGATTTATGGCCCTGCCGTGATGCATTGGGAAGACCAAGGAGAACATTGAAGAACATTAGGAATTAAACTTGACCATGGCAGGACTATATAAAGAGAATTAATTTGTCAAAGGTGCCCTTCAAGCAGAGGAACTTGGAATATTTTTGCCGGAGAGGGAGGGTCTCCCAAACCCTTCCCTGGAGCTGGTGGTTAGTGGTGGGGAGCTGAGTGTTGAGAAGGAACGTAAACCCAGGCTCTCTTCTCGTGTGAGATACCAAAGATGAAAACAGAGTTTTCAAGCAATTCAAACGAAGTAAATAGGCTTTAATAACAGGGAACACGTTACCTGCCATGATTTAATGGGGAAGGTGTGAGAGCGAGGGATAGGAAGAATATCCGAGATGCTACGGCTGGATTTTACAGGACCACTTTCTTGCGCCACATGGGCTAAATGTTGGGGGTTTATTTTGATTTTATAATTTATGTCTATGCTGGCTTTTGGCAATGTCTAATGCTCGGCTCTGCTGCTGGGAGGAACAAGCCTGATTCCTGGCAGGGGATCCTCTCCCATCCCCGGACCCCCTTCCCTGCGGGCACGGGGACCCCTGGACAAAGCTGGGCTTTAAATGCTCGGCTCTTCCAAGCTTCTCCTCATGCCAAACCTCCTGACATTTACAGCGTCCCGGCTCAGCTGTGAAGGATTTGGGGCTTGTATATCTTAATGCTTAGGGAGCTGGGGGCCAGGCGGATATTTAATATGATTTGAAGGAAGGGAGGAAAAGGCCAAAGCAGATTGGGACTGCTTGGTTTTCCCCCATGGGTGCTCCATGGGGCCAGGATGGGCTGTGCAAGCCTGTGCATGCTGCTTGCAGGCAGCCCGTTGTTCTCCCCAGGGAGCAATGTTGGCTGTTTGGTCTTTAATGAACAGCAAATTAGCTTTTTTTTTTTTTTTTTCCTCACTGCAACCCAATGATCTCAAAATACAGCCATCAGTCTTCTTTCCTGCCCTGGAAAGTCAAGCAGGAGCTCTAATTCCTGCTTGAAAGGAGGGAAACTGAGGCACGGAGCTGCCAGGCTGGAGCCACATGTCCCAGAGCTGGTGATTTCCGAGATGCCTTTCAGGTCTAGCCCTTCTCTCCCAACTCGTGGGTGTATTTTGGGAGCAGAAGCCACGAGGCCCTGCCTCCCCTAACCCTCCCCACATTCGAGCACCCGCTTTGGGGGCCAAAGCATCTCCTCCTGCCCTGCCTCTGCGTTGTTTTCCTTTCTGCTACGTTTTCCCCTTCTTTAGCAGTTAAATAATGGAGCTCGTAGATCATATAATAAATAGGTATTGACTTCATGCCACAGGCTGGATCAGAATTGATTGACCCGTGGGAATACACTCCCTCGCAATCAATAAGGGGCCATCAGGCTGGATAAATCTTGATAACGACTGACAACAGGAAAGTCGATAGGTGTATTAATATATACGTTAAGCGAGGATATATCTTCCGCCTGGAGACAGCGTTGCTTTCGGCAGCTTGCAGAGCGGGATGGGCTGGGGAGGAGACCGAAATATCCCAAGCCAAGAGGATGGCAGGGATGGGGAAAGGCTTGATCCTCTCTCTGTGAGGGTGTTTGATGTCGAAATAAGAGCTGGCTGCTCCGGCGCCAGCTGAGCTTCTCTTCCCCCGTCGTAGCATCAAATCCCCGCCAGCGGCTGTTCGTTAGCACGGCCTTAACGCGCTCCTCTGGCGGGGGATGCTCGAGGGGAAAGTTCTTCTTTGTATTTTAAAAGTGTTTCAAAATGCCGTAATATTTCTATTTTGGCCGTGACTTCTTGGGGGGAGCACTTAACGCAGCGGGACTCGGCGCGGAGGCACTTTACCAGAGAGGAAGGGATTTAAGCGAGTGTTTAAGGGCAAGCCTGTGATTAAGTGCCCCGCTGAGAGATGGTCCCACCAAGTCTTTCTGCTCCTGCCAGCTCTTCCCATTGCCATTGAGTGACAGCTCAGCACGATGCTTTATTTTTTTCTGAGCATCCTCAATGCCGGGGATCCTCTCTGGGGCCGGGGAGAGCTGTTTGCTGGGGGAGTTCATGGGAGGACCCATGTGCTGGCATCCTCCTGCTGAGCCAAAGAGGAGGCTGCCCAGGGAAACAGAGCCCTCCTGTGACAATATTATTAATTTTCTTCTTAATAATAATTATTATTACTATTCCAAAGTGGAGTTGAGTTCTAGTGAAGCAGCCGTCTCGATCAAAAGACCTGCTTCCTCCCTCTCTTCAAAAGAAGGAGTTTTTCTAAAGTTTCTTTTCCTTCCTGAAGTTCAAAATAGCAGGAGGATCACGGAGCAGAGAATATATTAGGCTACTTCAAAGGCAAGGAGAGGTCAAAGCGCCTTCACCCAGCCCCGCACCCCCAGCCAGCCCTCTCGGAGCCAATTACGAGCCCACCCTTTCAAAAGGCAGCAAGTGCCATCTGAAAGCATCAAGTATTTTCGGATGAGTTGTTTGCAAGTCAGGGCTTTAGATAAGCCACCGGGGCCCCAGGGCTGCTTTGCATTCACCTGTCTCTTGGCTCTTTTCCCTGCAGCTGTAGAATAGCTCCTCTCCTCTGACACTATCTCCTTCAAATAAAAATGCATGGAGTTTGCTTTTTCTAAATAACTTGGTGGTTTTTTTTTTTTTTCTGAAGCGGCAGTGGAGTTGGAGCTACTTCTCAGGGAGGCTGATCCCTCTCCTCTTCCTCCTCCTCCTCCTCCTCCAGCCCTCGCAGTTTGGCTGTAGTTATCTCGCCTGCCAGCTGCTGGAAGGAAAATTTTGCTGCCTAAGTAATATCCATCAAAGGACGGCGCTTCCCTCGGGCAGAGATAGCGAGCACGGGACGAGGGGAGCATCGTCTCTCCAGGGCTTTTCTATTTCCCCACCTAATTTTGCTCCTCTGGGGCTGGGGACCTGGGCTTTACTGCGACCAAAAACATTGCTCATGGCAGATAATTAATTCCCTGCTTCCTTGTTGGGGTTGTTTTGGGAGATTTGTGTTCACTTCGGAGGTGGAGTTTGCTGGGAAAAGTACCGGGGTGCCCTGGGAGGGACCAGGCTCCTATAGATGCTGTGGGATCCTGGTTCAGCATCTCATGGCACTGCGCTGCTGGGAAGGTTTCGGCTGTTGCTTTTCTCCCTGATTGTGGTCCAGTGAGGATGGATGGTGTTTCTCGGTGCCCAGGGAGGAAGGAAAAACACGCTTTTCCCTTTGTTGAAAGTGATGGGAGAGGAAGGGAAGGCGGCTTCCCACTTGCCAGTAAAGAGGAGGGAAATTAAAGGAAAGTTGTAGTCCTGGGGCTGAGACCTTTCCATGCTAAATCTGAAGGTGCTGGGTATGTGTGGCTCGGAAAAGAGCTGCTTCCCTTTGCCCGGGAGGCTTTGGCAGTGCTGAATCCCAGTGAAACCAGTCCTGAGCATCCCTCTGCAGGACTGGGAGGGACTGAGGGTCCCAATAGGACTGGGTGCCGCTGGCATCCCAGCAAGTGTAGCTGGCCCAGGAACCTGCCATGCTTTTTTATTCCCTGCCACAAGCTATTCGCTAGGAGAAAAAGGTGTGTATGTGTTTACATATATATATATATATATATATATATAGGTGTGGGGTCTGACATACGCCAGCTGTCTCCTTGGACTGAGACCTAGCAAACTCATTGCAGCTCATGTCAGCATGACCCCAGTTGTCCCAGCTGGCTGTCCCTGCTGTCCTTGGGGGGGGTGTGTGTGTGTTTAGGGCTTGAGGAGCTCGAGCCGGGTGATGCCACTGCTCTGCTGCGCTCATGCCGGCGTAGCAGGGAGAGCGTGCGTCAAGGGTGCGATATTTCTTATTGATTGTGAGGAAAACAAAGCCCAGGGATAAAAAATTAACCCAAACCTCTCCCTTTTTACTGCTCTTCCAGCCTTGTTTAACTTTCTGTTTTGTGAACCGCATTTGTGGCTGTCTAGTTTCAAGAGCGCAGTTGCCAGGAGTCAGTAAAAGAGAAAACCAAGCCAATATATGGGAAACAGCTTGAAAACTTCCCAAATAACTCAGACACGGGCAGGCGTGTGCAGTGCTCGTCCCACCCCCCCCACCCCCCCAGCCTCTGCCACGGCTAGACCTGTTCCAACGAAATCAAATAAGTCCCAGCTCAGCAGCTCTGCTTGCTGTAGCCGAATCTTTCTTAATATCCCCCAAAGATTTCTTCTTCTCCGCGCAATGCTAAAAATCAGTAAACTGATGGGGAACGTGGAAGCATCCGAGCAGCCCCTCCATGGCTCTGTCTTTCCTCAAGCACAGATGTAACCTGCTGGCAGAGGTGTTTTTATATTAAAGTACTTATTATTAATTCCCACTCTCTCTCCTTCTGTGTCTCCCCTGGGTGTATAGTGCCGGCTATCGCCATGGTATCTGAGCCGGTTCCCCATAAATCAATATACTAGCCAGTAATGAGCTTCCTGGGGTCTGGTATTTATCACTTTGGGGTGTTCAAATGATCCTATTTAATTTAATGGGCGTTTATGTGGATGGCTGGGCAGAGGAAAGAAAAGCACAAAACACGGGTAAGTAACAGCATGGCAACCTGCGCTCAACTGCTGTTCCGTCAGCTCTGAATTCATTCCTGCTCCCGGGCAGGAGCCAAGCTCAGGTCTTCAGCCCTATAGAGGTGATGGCCATCAACGTAGACGTGATGGCCATCAATATAGCAGGGTCAGGGGGGAAAACCCCCAGTAGTTGGGGGATGGATGAGGCTGTTTTCTTATCAAACAGCAAAAATATCAAGAGGCAGTGCTCCAGCTCTTCCTCACTCATCCCTCCCGAATTGTTCCTCTGCAAGTCGTTTTGGCTTTGCTCCCGTTGCTGATGTCTTCAGCCCACGCTGGTGAAATGCAGAGTGTTTATAAAGCAATTTGGGATTTGGCTTGCTTGGCTGAACACTTCAGAAACTCATTTTGAATAGAGAGTTGCATCTGCAGTGGGATGGGGCTGGGACTGTCCTAGTGCCGGGGAAGAGCTGGGAGCTGAGGTTGTGCTGTGGGTTGAGGGGCGCTCCTGGGCGCTGGAGACCCCTGGAAGGACCTTTTCATGTCCCCGAGCCACCCAGTCAGGTTGTCCCCTGTCCCTGCTGCCCCTCACCTCTGGCTGGGGCTTGGCGGGATGCCGGGACACACGTCACCAACCTTCCTGCGCCGCCGCTGGGTGGGATGGAGAGGTTTCAGAGGAGACGAGAAGTATTTGTTTACGAACACATACTTCAGCGGTGAATAAGCCGGGATCCGTCTGAAGACGCGAATCATCTGCCTTTGTTTCTGGTGTCAAGCGTAGGCGGTCTCCGGCCTCGTGATCCGCAGCACCGCTCGGCTCGCAGCCAGCGGGTCCCCTCAATGCCGCCGTTCGGCGTAGACCTCTCCAAGCGGGAAGGCAGAAGATGACGAGCGCGCCCCGGGAAGCTGCGCTTTGTGCCTGATGCTCCTGCCCCCGATGGGGAGCGATTGATGGGAGACGGGGAGCGAGAAGCAGCGAGATTGTTGAGCTCTGCCGTGAAAAGGTTGTGCAGGTGGTGGCTGAATGGGCTCAGGTGCTGCATAATAGATATCAACCGGGCTTTATCTCGGCATTGGCAGCTCCTTATCCAGCAAGAAAACTCTAACAAATACCGGTGCGGCGGTTGCTGGTTGAATTCATTCAGAGGAATTATTCATCGAGGGGAGGAGAGAGGCACCTGGGCTGCCTCGATGGCTCTACAAAGGTCTGAGGAGCGGTGGTGGCGTGTCCCATGCCCGTGGTGCTTCACCATGGGCTGGTGCCACCACCCCAGGTCTGAGCGGTGGCTGCTCTCCTTGCGCCAGGGGCATCTGCCGCCTCCTTTAATGTGGTCCCTCCGTAAATGAAGTGGAGAGACGGGAATCTCATCAGCAAAGGGCTGCAGGCTCCACTCCCGGGGTTATCTCTGCGGTTCAGATAGGCAGAAACTTAAGGGTTTTTCTCTAAACAACCCTTTTCCAGGAAAACAGCTGATCTTAACTCACTTTAGGGCTGAAATCAGCCCCCGCTTCCAGCACTAATCTATTCATTGCATTTGCAATGTCAATTTGTGAGTAATGCAGACCACAAGCAACTTTCTGGAATGGTTTTCTCTGGGGGGGGAGGGGGAACCAAGTGTTTGCTGGGGAGGAGGGAGGGCTGGGGGGAACTCCTTCCTGCACAGGCAGGTCATGGGAGGTGGCAGAAAGGCTGTCATTGTGGAGATTAGAGCTTTTCAGGGTTATTTAGCAAATTAGCGCAAAAAGCCTTTATACTGGAAAGGTGGATGGATGGTCATAATTTTGCAGCCTTTAATTCTGGTTGCAGAAAACCAAGGGTTGCCTTTATCGCTTATTTCCAAGGAGCAGTTTGAGTGCTTGGATCCTAATCTTCAGACAAATCCACGTTTCTCCATGGCTGCAGCTATGCTCTTGCAGAAGATGGGAAGCGGCTGGTTTAGTTAGGGGAAGGGGGTGTTGGGAATTGGGGGTGCTGAGGGTTTGGTGTGCCCAGGGACGTGCGGAGACGCCCCAGCAAGGAAAAGCATTACCGAGGAGGCAGTTGCATGGGTATGAAGGTGCCCTAAACTCCCTGCAGTGGTTGTTTGCATCCAGCAAGGCTATTTCCAACTCAACCAGCAGCACAGTGCTCTGAAGGATGCTGTTGTCTTTCCAAAACCCATGAGATAAGGGATCGGTCTCCTTCCTGATTGACCTGAAAATTGTGCTCTCTGCCTGTGGAAGGACGCAGAGTTTTTTGGCATAGGAGCAGAAGATTCCTCTGCGTCCATGAGATTCTGAAGAAGCAAGCAAGGTTTATTCCCAACAAGCGCTATCCCAATCCTCACCAGTTTAATTCCCCAAAGAGCTGCTAAGAGCTCAGCTTTCCTTTTTTCTGGATCTCATTGTAATTGCTCCTGGGGACCTTATTTGCATCCAGGTGATAGCCTTGGCCAGAGGATGTACAGTAGCGATGGGGGAATGGTGACCACCCTGTGGTTGGAGGGGATTGGCGTTGCTGTTTGCGATGTCCCCAAGGAAAACACGGCACAGCCCCCTGGGGGTTTGGCCTCGTTGCTCTGCTCTCAGCCAGCCTGGGGGGCAAAAATAAAAGCGGGGCTTTACCACAGTGTTCCATTCCCGATTTTTCCAGATTTGCAGAGCGAGGGGAGTTGCTTGATGCTCCGCAGGGCTGTGCTGAGCGTCGCTGCCCTCGGTTCAACCAAGGTTCAACCCCGGCCAGCAACTGGGACCACGCAGCCACTCGCTCACTGCCCCCAGCTGGGATGGAGGAGAGAATCGGAAGAGTGAAAGTGAGGGAAAAATCTCATGGATTGAGATAAAGACAGTTTAATAGGTAGAGCAAAAGCCGCGCATGCAAGAGAAGCAAATCAAGGAATTAATTCCCTGGTTCCCATGGGCAGGGAGGTGTTCAGTGATCCCCAGGAAAGCGGAGATCTGTTACTTGGGAAGACAAATGCCATAATTCTAAACATCCCACCCTTCCCTCTTCTTCCCCCTGCGTTATATACTGACCATGATGTCATATGGTATGGAATATCCCTTTGGTCAGTTGGGGTCAGCTCTCCTGGCTGTGTCCCCTCCCAGCTTCTTGTGTTGGAGCAAAAAGGGCCTTGACTGCTTAGCAACAACCAAAACCACCAGTGTTTTACCAAGGCTATTTTCAACCCAAATCCAAAACATGGCACTACACCTGCTAGTAAGAAAGTCAACTCTATCCTAGCTGAAACCGTGATGTTCTCTTCCCTCTCATCCATACCAGGGGTCCAAACCATCCCCTCTCCTTGTCTGAGCAATGTGGTACCCAGGCGAACCCAGGGTGGCTCGGTGTGATGCTCCTCAGCCCTTGTGACACTGTTTGGGCTGATTATTTCCATCCAAAAAGGGGCAAAACCCGTTATCTCCCAGGCAACAAATCCAGACGGGTCTGTGCTGGCATCGCCGGGGCTGGAGGAGAGGGGCAAAGGGGAAAGCAGTGGAGCCGAGCGAGGATGCAGAGGAATTAAAACCTGTAACTTTTTATTTGCTAACTAGAACAGGATCAAATTAACGTCTGTCGCTGCCGAAGCCTCGTTAATGAGATGCGTGTCGGGCGCTTTATTTGCCGGGCACAGGTATCCAGTTTCATCTTTCTAAAGTTGCCCGTAATGAGCGTGGGTGGATATAGAAAAGCAAAAAAGCCCTTTTTTTTGTGGGCGGGAGTCGAGGCAGCATCCACCCACGTACTCCATTATGATATTCAAATGTCAATATATTTTTAATTGGTTTATATCCCCCCCCTCCCCCTCCAGCTGCCTTTGGTAATTAAGGCTCTGTAAATAGATTTTACTGTAATTGGTACGAGAAGGAAAATTGGAGGACATTGTACAGTGCATTGGTTGGGGTTTTTTTCCCCCCCCCCCCCATCTTTCCTCTTTTGACTCATGTTACATCTGTGAGTATTGTATCCTCCGAGGGAAGAGGCGGGGAGCTGTGGCCAGTTTTGCACAAAAAAGTCTGAAGCAAGAGGACCAGGTGGCTTTGCTGGTGGCTGGGACGTGGGGAAGAACCGGGGGACCAGCCCGGGTCACCCCTCATGGGACTCACCACCACCATGGAGATGACACCAGCACACACTGGGGAGCAAAGTGACCTCCCTCCCAGTGCCAAACTGGGGGGAGCCCCCCATTTTCCTTGCTGAATCTCCAATCTGCCTTGAGATGTAGCCAGAGCTCTCGTGGTTATTTATAGTTCCCTGCCACAGCCGCTGCTGTTATAATTTGGGGATGTTTCTTGGCAGGGGTTTGTAAACCATGTTTTTTATCTTCTCCCTTTCCCTGCTCTTTCAGCCTGTGTAAAGGACGGACTCTCTACTCGGTGGTGAGAGATGCCAAAATCGTCCTGGATGTCAACAAGACGAGGCAGATAGCCCAAGAAATTGTGAAGGTACGGTACAGCGCGGGGACACCTCGGCACCCATGAGGGTCCAGATCCAACTGAGAGCTCGGCTGAGCTGCTCCAGGGAGCTGGAATGAAGAAGCCAAGGAGGCTGGGCAGGGTAGCACCTCTTGGCTTTAAAATCCAGGTCTCTTAGACCTCCCTCACCCACTGGGGTGGCAGCAAGGCTTCCTGCGAGCTCCTCATGGGGAGGCTGGGGCTCATCCTGGCCACAGGTCCTCTTCCCCCTTGGAAGTACAGGTGGTTTAAGTCCATCTTTGCTGCTGCTGTGAGTTGCTGGTTGGATATTCCTCACCTCTTGGAAAAAAAATAAATAAATCTGCAGTTGGTCTGAGGCTTCCACGGCGCCCAAAGTAGTCAGTGCCGTGGTGCTCATGGCAGGGGGCTCTGCGTACCACGAGGCACAGCACACGTACATTTTTTCAGAGCTAAAAAAGCTTTTCCTTTCACAGAGATGACTCAAAGTGCGTCTTCAACACTTCAGATGTGACCGTATAAATAGATGCTGGGGAGGATCCTCACGTGGCAGGGTCAAGTGGCCGGGAAGCTGGCTCCCCAGCCATCAAAGCTTCCCACCGAGTGTCTGCAGTGGCTCGTTTTCCCAAGAGGGTGTTGAGCTGTCTGCCAGAGCAGGGTTTTGCTGTGATTCCAAACAGATTTAACACCAAGTGGTATCAAAAAGTATTTGGCACGTGTCCTACCCCAGCAGCCACGACACTGACCCTGTGTCCCCCTCAAGGTCAGCCAGCACCTCCGGCCCCCAGCAAGACCAAGTCATCTGGGGCTGAGCTCAGGTTAAACATGGGAGGGTGGGGGGGAAAGAAGTTTTTCTGGCAGATGTTAAACCCCTTAAATATTCAAATCCACATTATAAACCAGGATATGCTCTGCAATATATCCTGAATGGTGCCGTTCCTGTGCCTGCGCTTATGCTATCTGTATTAGATTGCTTATTTTGTGTTTATTTACATCCAGATTTAGCAAAGTGCATGCTGTTTTTCAAGGAAATTCCTTAAATTCCCCCCAAATCTCTGGGCTCAGGGCAGGAGCTGACAGTTGAGCATAGCCTTACTCACTTTGCTCACCCACCGGTGTCTGTACAGGCATCGCAAGGGGTGTCTTGGAGTCATGGCTGAGCCCCGTGTTGGGGTGATGGAGGGAAGCTGCAAGAGATCTTAGAATCATGGAATGGTTTAGGTTGGAAGGGACCTTAAACGCCCCCCCCAGTCCCACCCCCTGCCCTGGGCAGGGACACCTCCCACCACACCAGGTTGCTCCAAGCCCCCTCCAACCTGGCCTTGAACCCCTCCAGGGATGGGGCAGCCACAGCTTCTCTGGGCAACCTGGGCCAGGCTCTCACCACCCTCACAGCAAAGAATTTCTTCCTGAGATCTTATCTAAATCTCCCCTCTCTCAGTTTGATGATGAACCCTGAGTCTTTGGTGTGCTCTCCTGAGGCACTGAGCAGGTCTGCCTGCCTCAGGGGTGCTCCTGCTCCCATTGGGTGATGCTCTGAGCCCCACGAAGGCTGTAGTATGTCCCAAGTTGGGTGGTGGCACCTTCTTGCAAGCTCAGGCTTGCAAGTTGGTGTGTCTGAGCCAGCTGAAGGCCTCTCTGCTTCATTTCTACTTCTGAGCTCTATTTTCCACTTTTAAAAGGTGGATTTTTCCCACTGAGCAAACATCTCAAGCCTCACATAGGTTTGTCTTACATCTTTCTCCCTGACTACCACCACTCTTGTGCTCAGGCTTCTTGCTTCCCAGTTGTTCACAGTGGGAGGTAATGGCTCGGTTCAGCCCCTTTTCTCTGGGGGGGCTGCCTTGCTTCGTGTGGGTCGGGGTTTTGAGGACTAGGCTGAGACCGCTGTCTTCTGCAGCCTCATGCGCATTAGGAGCGGGCTGAAAACCTCAAACTCTTTGTGGTAGTGTGGGGCATTGCCAGCACTGGGGGGACATTGCTGGATCTGTGAGATGAAAGTGTCACCATGAAGAATGTCACCCATGAGGTCTTCTAAAGCAAATCAGCATGAATGCATGTAGACCTGGTTGTGGCAGGCCAGATTCTCTGTGTCCTCCCCTCCTTGGGATACCAGCATAGGGTGCTCCTGTTGCAACCTTCTGCAGGGCAGGGGGGCTTTGGGGCCAACCTGAGTCCCCATAGGGATTAGCAGAGGTCCAGGATAGGTCCATCACACCCCTGTCTCAGCCACCCTGGTGCTGTGCCCCGGACACATGGTCCGTGTGCACCAAGAGGAGGAGTTTCTCTGCCTTCCCACCTCTCCACGTCAACCATCAGCAGATGTTCAGGAAGTTTTGGTGGACTTGGAGGTGGCCGGTATGGAGAAACGAAGCAAAAACCCCAACATCTTGGTTTGGTTGGGCTTGGGGCAGCATCTCCTCAAGGAGCTGGAGGCAGGACCATGGCGGAGGCTTCAGTTCCACTACCTGCTCATGGCAGTTGTTTGACTTTATCCTTTGAGTCCCCGCGTGCGACAGGGGAGCCGTTAAGCTGATTGGATTAGCGGGTGCAAGGGCTCTCGTTATGCCGTGATCCTCGGGAGGCGAAAGTTAATTTATTTGAGAAGCGAAGCCGGCAGAGGGAGCTGCCTTTTCACGCACGCTGGGCGGCTGAGCAAATTAAGGCGTTATTGGGCTGAGAGTGTTTTCTCATGGATCATCCCGGGGGCGAAGGCGGCGGGGCTGGAATTTGCAGTGGGATCTGCGTGATACCTGGCAGAGCGAGGCGAGGGATTTGGGTTTGCTGAGAGCTCCTGGAGAAATACCTTCAACGAAGGCTTGGCTGCCTTTGATGATTGAATGGGAGACGTGTTCCCATCCATGCGATGTGAGCTGGGTTGCAAAGTCCCCTCCACCTTCTCTGGGTTCCCCTCACCCTCAGCTGCTGGGAAAGGGGTGTGGAGCATCCCCATGGCGCTGGGTCTCATCCTGCCCCGTGGGTGCTCGGGGCCCCGCACTGCACCTTGCAGGAGGAACAGGCATTGAAATGCTGTTCCTTGCACGACCAACCCTGGCACTTTGTGAAGGTGACAGTGACATTTTAAAGCAGGTTTTTATACCTCATCATTATTTCATGTGCTGGGACCTGCAGACCCCTAATTAATCCCGGTGCCTGGAATGGTCCTGGAATCCAGCTGCAGCTGTGGCATCTCGGGATGAGCCGCTGCCCCAAACCTTTCCTTCCTCCGGCATCCCATAGGAGAGGTTCTTTGGGATGTGACCGCCAAGGGGTGCAGTTAAACCCCCATGACCTGCTGGGTTGAGGTGTTTGCTGTCCCTGGCTGCCCCTGGAGCGGAGCCTGGTAGGTCCTTGGTACCGTCAGGATTTTTGCCAAGTCCTGGATATTTGTATTTGAGGTTTTGTGGGTTTGACAGGTTGCTTTCCCAATTTTTCCAGGTTGTTTCTGAATTTGCATCGTGCCTCCCAGCTCCATATTAACTGCAAACTTAATATATGTTCCACCACCTGCATGGTTAATGACAACACCTGAAAAGATCAGACCTAGGACAGACCCCTGTGGAAATCCAGTTAATAAATCCCCCCATGTCAGTGATGGACAACTGATATTTGCTCTTAAGCAACAGCTTGCTGGCCCATTTGGCATTTGTCTTTCAGTAGCTTCCTCTAGACCAAGTTTCCCCTACTCTGCTTATTAGGATGAAAAGTGAGACAGGCTCGAGAGCCCTGCTGAAGTCAGGATAAATGGCTTTTATCGCCCTCCCCGTTCCCAGAGCCGGTTATCCCGTTGAGTTGAACGTCCGCCACATGGAGCTGCCGGCAGTCTGCTCGATTTGCCGATGCTGAGTTTGGATTTCCCACCCGTGGCCTTTTTTTTTTTTTTTTTCATCATTAGCAATAATTTTAATTAACCACCGAGTAGTTTTTCCTAGGGGAAAAGAATTAAGGCAGGGCTCCTGCGAGGCGCTCGTTTGCAGGCTGGCGGTGCCGGTGTGCACGTAGGAAGCACTAATGGCCCAGGCAGGGTACGCGGGAGCGGAGATGGAGAGCTTTGACTTATTACCCCTCTGCTCTCCGCCCCGTAAAAGAATGAAGGCGAAAACATCATCATCATCAATTTCTCAGTGGAGGGACTTCAGGAAAAACGACTGCCAGTTTGGTTTGCTGCTAATTTTTTCCCTTGTGTAACCGATTAATCAGGAAGATGAGTGGGAGCTGTCGCAGACGAGTGCAAGACACTCAACCGTGGTCCCACCACCCTCCGCGAGCACCACCCGATGCCCGTCCCAAGCCAGGGAACTCCTGGACGCCTGCCCTTTTCTGCGGGGACATTTGGGGACGTGCTGGGCTGTGGCCCAGCAGTAGCTCGATAGCGTGGACATGCCACCACAGCACAGGGATGCTCAGAGCCGGGCTCTCCCTCTCTTGGCAGTGGTGGGGCTGCCCCTGCTCCGGCATTTGTGCTGCTTTTTCACTTTTGGGGTATTTTTCTTTCTCTTTTGCCCTAGGGAATGGGCTACCTGCATGCCAAGGGGATCCTTCACAAGGACCTCAAGTCAAAAAATGTTTTCTACGACAACGGGAAGGTGGTGATCACAGACTTCGGCCTCTTCAGCATCTCGGGAGTTCTCCAAGCGGGCAGGTAGGACATGGCACGGTGGAAATACTGGGATTCTTCCCACTAGAGCTCCCTTTTGGGCTGGGAGCATGAGGAGGGAGCCCAAAAACCTCCTCTACAAGTTCCTTTCTGGGTCTGCAACCTCAGTAGACATGAGGACAAGGTGTCTTTGAGCGTCCTGGGGGTTGCCACAGGGGTTTCACCGTCTCACTTCCCGGAATTTTGCTTTGGGAAAAGAGTAAGGTGTGTAGCTCCTGTAGAAACCCCTCTGCCCCTCGAGTGATGCCGCCTTGAAACATGTCTCCACGCTCGATGCCGGCGTTGGGTTTGCAGTGTGAAGACCCAGAGGGATGGCGAGAGCAGGGATGGAGCTTCCCCAGCAAAGTGGGTCCAGGCTCGGCGCCAAGTGGTGAAAACGTACTGCTCTGCCCCTTGGGGGTAGAAGCTGCAGCTTGTTTTGGTTTGATTTGGTTTAGTTTATTTTTTAAACCTAGTATTTACAGGCAGAGTTGCTTTTGATTGGTAGGAAGGAGCACGATGCTGCGTGCGAGCCTCCAGCAGTTTGGTTCAGAGAGGGAGGACCTGGTCCTGGGCAGGGTCTCTTGGTCCCAACCTCTTCCCATGGGATGCATCGTTTCCATGGCCATCCAGAAGATGCTCCTAGAGCTCTGTTTCACCAGGTCCAGCAAAGATGGCTCGTTCCTTGGCCTTTCCCAACACCATTACAAATCCCCCAGCATCTGCTTCATCTCCTGCCCCTGGGCTGATGAGTGGTGCTGTCCCCATAGCTGTCCCTCAGCCGTTCCAGTGACCTTTCGGGTGCTGCAGACATCTGGCCATGGTGTCTCCACCAAGCCAGGGCATGGAGCAAGACATCGAGAAAATGAGAGCCAAGCCTGGGACATTTACAGCATTGTGACATTTTTTGGTCTCTTTGGGTTTGGAATTGAGCCCATTTGGTAAATGTCCCTTATTAAATGGGGTTTTTTTCAGTGCTTTGGGAGGTTTTCCAGCTGTAGGCATGGCAGGGCAAAGACTTTCAGCAGCAGCTTTGGAAAGGAAAAAAAGCAAAGCTGGGGGGAAAAGGAAACAGAAGAGGGGAAAAAAGAACAAAGATTATGTTTTCTGTTTTTGTTAAAACTGAAAAAAAAAAAAAAAAAAGAGCGTTGCTGACTTTTCCCAGCAGGAGGGAGCTTTTTCACTAAACCCTTTGTGTTGGAAGCAGCACGGGCCAAGCGCGGTGTTATCGGTGCCGGCAGATGGGGCAGGTTTCCTCCGGCAGCGTGGTACCCGCCTTCTGGTCTTTTCGGTCTCCATCACCCCACCTGATGGGGTTTATCGCTGGAGACGTTGTCGCGGCCAACCATCACTTTATGGCGAAGATGCTCAGGAGATAAAACACACCTTGGAAACTATATTTTTTTTTTTTTTTTTAATTCCTGTGTGATGAGGTTGAAGGATTAGAGGAAAAGGCGACGACGGCCTCTCTCCATCCCACGCCGGGCAGCCAGCCTTTCCGTTCTGCTTGTATAAATATCATCTGGTTTTAGCACAAACTTAGCCAAAAGCTTAGGAAGCCCAAGAAATCCAGCACTCCTGCTGCTCTCCCTGCAGCAGAGAAGTGGGGTTTGGCTCTGAATTAGCAGCTGGGTAGGGTTTTGGGGACTTAGGTACTGCCAGGATGAGGTTGCAGCTCGTTCCAGCAGCGGTAGAAGGATTTGGGCAAAAATGGCCAAAGTTTGCCAGGGACCTTTGCTGTGAAGGTCAGAGATGCTCTGGAGATAAAAGGAAGGATGAGATGCTGGGGAAATGGGGTATCCGATGGGGTGGAGCAATGCGTGGCCATCTCTGGTCAAGATTGGAGTGTCACTTGGGGAGTGAAGTCCCAGAGGTTACTCAGGAGAGGGAGGATGGTCAGAAACACAAGGCTGGACACAAATGAGCAGTGTTTTGCTAGAAAAATTGAGAAAATGAGGAAACTTCTGCCCCGAGGAGCTTTCAGTGTGGCTGCCCTGGACTGCTGGTGGCACTCATGTCTTCTGCTGGTGGAGAGCTGAGAGAAGGCTTTGGGGATCCGCACTCATCTGTTACCGTGAATTTTGAAGGAGCAAGTGTCTGCAGCTCTGATTTCCCTTTTCAGGGCGGGTTTTCTGCTGGTTCTGGTTTCTCTCAGATGAAAAAGAAGAAGAAAGCCCAGTTTTGGGTTTGCTTGGACAAGCATGTATGGAGAAGGGAGTAAGTTTTTGCAGGTCAGGTTAAGGATGTTGCTTCAGATGTGAATGAGAACTACAAACTGGCCTGTTTTCGCTAGGGTTAAAAAAAGGTATGGCTTAAAAATCCTCCTCGTCCTCCTCGAGCAGGCTCACCTTGGGTTCATGAAAGTGTCCGGCACAAGGAGTTTGCAGCGTCCATCCATGCCCTGACACGCTTGTGCTGCTGAAAAACTAGATGGCTATCACAACTGAAATACTTTCTGTAGAGTCTTCACAATCCACTGTCTTATCCTGGCGAAATTAGATTTATTTTTCCTTTACTTAAACATTGCTGAGCTTGGTTGGGCTGCTCCGTAATTAGGAGGAGCATGAGGTGGGTCTTGAGTAGTCTCAAGAGCTCTTCTGCTCTTGCTTTTGCTTGTCCTCCAGTGGGTTTAGAAGGTGCTCGTTTGGTTGTGCTGCTTTCGGCTCGTGGAAGTGGCCAGGTCGGTTATGAAGTTGGGCAAATTTTGGTCCTGAAACCTCAAATTGCTGTGATTGAACCATGTTTGGGATTGCATTAAAGCTCTACCCTCATCGCTGGAAGCTCATAAGCCTGTAACTGCGTGCTTGGGCATAGTGAGCTTTGTAGGACAAGGCTGGGCTCACACAGGAGCTGCGGAGCTCTGGTCCCCAGAGCATCCTGAGGTGAGCCCAAACGCCGCTCCTGGGATATCACAGCACTGGGAGACTTGAGGGAGCAAAATTAAAAGCCCCCAAGTGCAATCCTGGTCATGCCGAGGGCAGTGGAGCAGCTCTGAGTGCTTCCCGCTGCATCCTGCTCCCCGCTGCCTGCCCGGAGACAGAGACCGTGGACACAGGGAAGGACAAGCAAGCTCCTCCGCCTCTTTTCTAATTGCCCCGGTGCTTAATGCCGGCTTGTAATTAAGCACCACGCAGGGCTGCAGGACGGCGTCGGGAGCCAGCTGGGGAGCTGAAAGCCTCCCCTCCTGTGTCAAAGTGCTCTCACCTGTGGCTTCTGGGGCTGGAGGGTCCGTGTCTCACCGAAGACACTGATTGCAGCGGTGACTCTGACACAGCAGGGTGAAGAAGAGCCGTCGAGACCCCGGAGGGGGCATGGAGGCTCAATCAGTGATTCCCTGGACCAGCAGCATCCTTCCCTAGGGAGGGGGGGTTCCTCCTCCGGTTGCTGCCAGAACTGGGGGTGATGCCTGGAGATGGGGATGGCTTTGTGGCCAGGAGGATCCAGACTGTGTCACCTTGGGATTGTGCACGTTGTGCGCACACAGCCACGGGGGGAAAAACCAGCCAAGGAATTGGCGTTTGCAGTGGGAGCTTGTCGTCTTGCCTCAGGGGTGGATGGAGATGCCTGTGCCTGGATGGTGTCCCCTGGGAC
Source organism: Numenius arquata (assembly GCF_964106895.1). NCBI lineage: Eukaryota > Metazoa > Chordata > Aves > Charadriiformes > Scolopacidae > Numenius > Numenius arquata. The sequence continues at coordinate 14,443,425 of NC_133591.1, read as the reverse complement.
CTGAGCTCTGGCGTTTTGGCCCCAGCAACCCCACAGCCATCCCTTACCCTCGCACATCGCTATCCTCAGGAGGGCATCCAAGCACAAACAGGGAGAAATTCCTTGATATGAGATGGTGGGCTCCTCCTTCTCCAGCCCCATGTGACACGGGACAGTTGTTACCTCCTGCAAAACTACACTGCTGAATTTGGGCTCGGACACATGATCAAGCTGCTTAATGTGTTACTACCACCAGTGGTCCCTGCCCATTTCTCTGCCCAGGGACCCTTTTTATGCCAGCGGTGCATCCTAGGTGCCTGTCGGAGGATGTAAAGGATGAAGAAGCAATCAGTGTCATCCTCAGCTGTTGGCCAAAGGAGCCTAATGTGTATTTGTACCAAGCAGGGGGACCTTGAGGAGGCAGAGGAAAAGATGGCTGAGAGGCCGGTGCGGGGGATTAAAGATGAAGTGAAGATTTTGGGTGACAACCTGGGATTTAATAGCAATGTCACAGCGAGGATGGGCCGCTTCTTATCATGGGGCAGGTGATTATAACAAAGTCAGGCTGCTCCCATGGGCAATGGCATAAGAGGCTTGGACACAAAAGTGGGCTGGAGAGTCTGTTTGGGGCCAAACACCTGAAAACACTGATTTCCAGGCCATTATTGTAGGGTGGGTTTGGTTGGAAGAGACCCTCAGAGGTCCCCAGTCCAACTTCCTGCTCAAACCACAGTGGGGCCAGTTAAGGTGTCAACCCTGGTGGGATTTACCCCAGGTAACAATTTGCCCCCAGCTCTTTTAAGGTGTTTTGGTACAATGGTGACAGCGAGGGCCCTGGGAGACCCTGCATCCCCATCACCAGCCCGGCAGACCTGAAGCCACCACCCTGTGCCCAAATTGTGCCCTGCTGCCTGGCAGGGACAGGATTGAAGCCACCATGTCTCAGAGCAGGGTTAAAATCTGACTTTCCAAGGATGCTGTAGAGAAAACCAGGCTTAAATGCCCCAGGGAGAGGGTGGGAGGGCTGGGGGCTGCTCGCTGATGGCAGGGTGGTGGTGTCCTCCCCCCCGGTACCCACATCTTCAGCTCCATATTTCGGCAGGCGGGAGAACAAGCTGCGGATCCAGAACGGCTGGTTGTGCCACCTCGCCCCCGAGATCATCCGCCAGCTCTCACCGGACACCGAGGAGGACAAGCTGCCCTTCTCCAAGCACTCGGATGTCTTCGCACTGGGGTGAGTCCCTGCAGAAAGGGGGCAGGCTGCAGAGAACTGGGGCGGTTGTGTCAGGTGTGAGCTGCCCTGAGCAGCCGGGAGGGGGCGGGGACATTTTACTTGCCACAATACCAAGGGGATGCTGCCTGCGGGAATCCCCATTGATGGGCTCAGAGCACCTTCCCGTCTTGAGCAATTTTGAATTAAAACCCCCAAAATTCCCAAATCTTCCTGTTTTGGCCCCGGGAAATGGGATCCAGAGCATCCTGGGAATGCCAGCTTGGCATAATCTCTCCCCTGCATCCTCCTGGGGCGGGTACCGATGAGAAGATGCTCTGCATGTCAGCTGGGGATGCAGAGGGTTGGGGACTCAGGTCTGGGAGACCCCAGGCACCCCAATTCTCCCCAGCAGCCGGCTGTAGAGGGGCTGGCAGTGGGAGGAGATGCCAAAAAGCCAAGAAAAAGAGAATTGATGAGTCTCCTTCAGCGAACTGGCTCATGACTCCTACCTTTTATCTGAAAACAAACCTCCCTTATGGCAGGAGCCCAATCACCCCTGGATAAAACCTTTCTCAAGGCGGCTGTTGGGCTGGGGGTTTTACCCAGCGGATTAATTTTCTCGTGGATACCTTAAAGGCTGCGGGGATTAGCGTGTGCGTGGGGCTGTTATCGGAGGCGATATTTCCATCAAAACCGCAGTAATTACAGCTGCAAGGGTCTGGCTTTTTTTTTTCCCCTCCCCGAGGTATAACTTTAGAACAACAAAAAAGAAGTAATTAAGGAATTGTATTGAACTAAGTGAGAATCAGTCACTTAGACTTAGTTCTTCCTTTTTTTTTTTTTGGAGTGTGAGCTCTGCCCTTACGTCAAGCATGAGTTCCCTTAAAAGATTTTCCAACATTTTCCCTCTTTCTTGTTTCTGCTGCCCTCCGTTGAGCCCAGGAGGCTCAGGGATGATCCGGAGGGTTATTGCCATTGCCACTTCCCCATAGGGATTTGAGGATCAGTGACAGCAAGAAGAAAAGATCTTTTAAAGACTCCAGAAGACAGCAGAAATGTTAAATTAAAGCGTGGGTGAGGGCGGTGTGGAGCAGCGGGCTAAGGCTGGTGGCGTTCGCTCGCCGGAGCCTGAGAGATAGCGGCAATAATTAATATTAGATGGATGGTCTTCTCATGCAAAGGCATCTCGTAGCACCATCCTTACCCCGGGAAGTGCAGCCCAAATATTTTGGATGCATCTGAAAGCAGAAAGGTGAAGAACTAAGCCCAACTAGAAACTTGAATTTAACTGCATTGGGTACATTCTGGCACCTTCAAAATCCCCACTTCTGCCTGAGCATCTTGTCCTTTGCCACCAGCACCTGCCCCTCTCCAGCCCCCCAATTCCTCCACACCCGCAGCACCAATGGGTATCTCACATTATTGAAATTTTTGGAGATTTATAGCCAAAGTGTGTGTGTTTTTCCAAAACCAGGAGAGCTGATTTTGAAAATCAGGGACTTCCCCCCTATCCAAGAGCGATCCTTCATTTTTCTGATCCCCTCCACCCAATTTTTCCACCCTAATGCCATTTTAACCCCATTTCTTTCTGCTTTAACCGGCCGTGATGGCATCCCTTGAAAGGAAAAGCAACTCCGGGGAATTTGCCTTGGAAACCGGGGCCAGCGCTGCGGGAATCGGGGCTCATCCAGCTTCCGGGTGCCGGGAAATGAGGATGCAAAACACCCAGGCGGTAGCGGGGGCAGAGGATCGCGGGGGCGGCCACCGGCTCAACCGGAGACGCCCTTGTTTTTGGGATATTCCCTTGGATTTGGGAGTCCTCACGGAAAGGAGGGCTTGGCTTAGTGATAAGAGCGGTGCAGCAGCAGATGGCTGCGGTCTCACGTGTGCCATCACCCGGTGAGGGAGCCAGGGATGGTTCGTGCCGTGGCTTGGATGGATTTTTGTGGCTTGAAGTGCTTTTTACGGATATAAAAGGGAAAAGTTGGAGCGAAAGTGAATTTTTCAGCTCATCCTTCCCCAGTGCTCGCTGCCCTGGAGCAGACGGCAGAGTTAGAAACACCAGCCCGGCAGCTGGACCACGTATTTACCCCCCGCATCATCTATTAAGCTGCTCCACGGGCAGTGGGGCGAAGAGCTATTGCAGCCCGGTGGGAGATTCCCACTTGATGTAACAGGCTGGCTGGTGGCTCTGCCCATGCTCTCCATCAACCTCCATCCTCCTGCCTACGGGCCAGGTTCTTCCCTGGTGTAAGCTGGGGGCTGCAGCAGGCTGGTGGCTTGCTCTGGGTCAACAGCCTCAGTTTCCCCATCTGGAAAATGGGAGAGGTGACATGCCTGTAATGAGCGCTGAGCTCTTCTGGTGTCATGTCTGGAATGAAACATCTGGTTGACGGTGATTTTGGAGCAAGGAGAGATGGTGGGTGTGGGTGCAATGGCCAGATGTACCCCTCCCAGGATGTCTCCCAGCTCCTCCCATCTCTAATCCCTGCTCTCTCCCCACAGCACCATCTGGTACGAGCTCCACGCGCGGGAATGGCCCTTCAAGACGCAGCCAGCGGAGGCAATAATCTGGCAGGTGGGAAGAGGGATGAAGCCCAACCTCAGCCAGATCGGGATGGGCAAGGAGATCTCGGTAGGTGGTGTGGGGCAGGTGCTGGAGCCCCGTGTGTGTGTTCGTGAGGTGGGGAACGTGCCCCACTGGCACACACCCTGAGTGGAGGGTCCCTTTGAAAAACACTCTGTGCTGCCCAGGATCTGCCCTCAAAAAAGCAAGGTGTCCCTCCCTCCCTAGCTGATGCGACTTGGTCCTGCTGCTGTGGCACAAATCCCCTTGTGCCAGCTCAGTTTCCACATCCCCTCCACCCCAGCCTTTCTCAGGGATGTGGTGATGGAGTTGGGGTCCTCATGGGATGGACGCATCCCCTTCGCTCCAGCCCTTCTCAAGGATGTGATGATAGAGAAGGGGTCCTCATGGGATGGACGCATCCCCTTCGCCCCAGCCCTTCTCAAGGATGTGATGATGGAGATGGGGTCCTTGCAGAGTGGACACTGGGCATGGGGGTTGTGGTGGGAGAGGGACTGGCTCTGTTTGCTCATGTGCTCACCCTGTGTGGCTGTAGGACATCCTCCTCTTCTGCTGGGCCTACGAGCAAGAGGAGAGACCCACCTTCACCAAGCTCATGGACATGCTGGAGAAACTGCCAAAGCGCAACCGTCGCCTTTCCCACCCCGGGCACTTCTGGAAGTCGGCAGAGTAAGTCCCTGCCCGTCCTTCCCTGTGCTGTCAGGCAGCTCTGCCTGTGTTCCTCGAGACCGCACTGTCACAGCTCAATGGCTGATGTTGGCAGTGGGGGAGCACAGGGACAAGCTGTGGGGATATTGATGCCGTGTGGAGGGGCTAGGAAGGGTGGTCACAGAGTGCTGTGCCCATGCCAGCTGTCACTGCATTGCTGGATGTCCTCGTTGGGGTGAAAAAGCCTGTGAAAGTGGTTGGAGATGATCAGGAGGAGCCTGGAGATGTGCTCCACCAAAGCCAGGAGATAGAAGCAGGGTAGGTCCAGGGGCAGGCTGGAGCCAGAACCTTGGGGATATCTCCTTTGGGGACATCAGCCAGAGCTCCAGTGCCTGCTTGTGCACCACGCTCAGAGCAGTTTTCCCTCCTGGGAAGGTGTTTTTTCCTCCTTTTGCCCAGATTTAACTGATGGGGGGGAAAGTCCTGCCCAGGGTCCTTCCCCAGACCTGCAGCCTGTGTCAGGAATCGCAGTTTCCAGCAGTGGGAGAAGAGCATGGTCCCTTCTTCTCCCGCAGACAGCTCGTGGCCAAGTCCTGCTCCGTTTCATTGCTTTGGCTTAGTCACATCTCTCTGCTTCGGCAAACGCAGCCTAAATGGGTCCCTGGTCAGGGTTTCAGGATGTGGCCCGTTGGAAACGGCAGGCAAACCACAGCAGAATCACTTAGAAACTCATTTTCTTCCCTTGAATTCATCATATTATGAAAAATAGGACCAAATAGTCTAACCCTTGCAGGGGTTGCACTCAGGGCAGGGAGGGAGGGATTTTTCCTTCTCCCAGTGTTCATCCCCGGACCACGGAGGCTGGAAATGGGGATGGAGGGAGGGAAGCAAAGGTGGGATAAGGGAGAGGGAACTTCAGGTCACTTCAAGCATCCCTCTTGGACCCCATTGAGAGGGTTAGAGATACTGATTTCTCCTCCAGCATCTTCTAACCAAACCTTCTTCCGTGTGACAAGCACGGGTGGCCCCAGGGTTATGGGCGCAGCGAAAGCTGCCGGAGTGTCCCTTGCGCCACCTCCCGTCCCCATGTGCTCGGGGCTGACGAGGGGCTCCCGGGAACAGCACAAAGCCAGCGGTCAGATGGCCCCCAAATCACCCGGAACATAAGCCGTTAATCAGGAGGGAAGTTAATTACTAATCCCTGCTCCGAGCAGGCACCGGGGTGGCTCCGGCAGCCGGGCAAGGGAAGCTGAAGGTTGATGAGCCCCCGAGCAGCAGGCTGTGTAATTGCTCGGCTGGGTTTGGGGACATTTTTGCAAATCACTGAGCCACGCTCTACCTGCCACTGGCTTTGGCTGCCCGGCAGCTTCCCCTTAATTACTGACCCCTCGTTTTGCTAAGCGCAAGGGGAGGGAAGATGCTTCAGTTCCGCACTCCCTCTCCACCTGAGCTGCCTCCTTCCTCAGGGACTCAGCTCCGGCCACTGTTCCCGTGTTGGGTTCCGGTTTCCCCGTGGGGTCCATGCTTGCCCAGGAGCCCCGGCTGTGGTACCCAGGGGTTCTGCCATCTCTGCACGAAAGGGATGGGGGGAAAAAGCCCCCCCATGGAGGTCCTGCTGCTGGGAGAGCTTTCATGTGGATGGGGCGAGGTGTGTGGTACCCAACAAGCCCTTTCCCCTCTAGGTGATGCTGAACCTGAGAGCTGCCCGCACCAGTAAAACCCAACCTGGGCTGCTGGGGAGGTGCAGAAGCTCAGAGTCTCCCACTGTCCTGCTGTGTTTGGGGGCAGCTCCGTGACAAACCCATTTGGGGAGGCTTTTTGGGATGAGCTGCCCTGCAAAAACCTCTTGGTGCCATGGGATGAAGCGCCCGGCACTGACTCTGCTGTGTCGTGTCCCTTCCAGGCTGTGATGGGAAGGAGTTAAGGGACGGTGCCTTCTTCCCCCTGTGGTTCTCCTCTTCCTCGGCGCTTCGGAGGAGCAGCGGGATGGGAATGAGCCTCTTCCCCTGCAGCATCTCACCCCGTGAAGCCTCTCTGCAAGGGCTGGAGGAGCCGAGCTGGCGGCCAAGCCCCCGGGGACGCCCGGCTGCCATGGAACGGGGACGGCGGGTGGCTCTCCATGCACATAGGGTCAGGTCTTGGGCCAGTTCACCTCTGAGCAGGGGCCACCCACGCGGCCGACAGCTTCAATTTAACCCCAGGGCTCCTCTGATCCCAATCAGCACGGTCAGTGCTCATGATGCTCGGTTGGGGAGGGGTTGCTTCTTGGTTCTCGGTGGGTTTATTTAATTTCCATTATTTATTTTTTTGATTTTTAATGAAGAAAAGAAGGGGGAAACGTTGCTGATTCATGAGTTTAGTGCTGGAACCTGCTGGGGCCAGGGAGTGCCACTGCTATTAGCTGCCCCAACCCCTGCGGGGAAATGCATCTCCAGAGCCGGAGCTGGGGAAGTCCTGCACCCCCCCGCGCCTCGGCAGCCCCTTCGTGGGCAACAGTGACCTTTCACAAGTGGCTTCTCTACCTCCTGGCCATACTCACTTATGTGTCCCCCCCCCAGGTCTCCCTCTCGGCAGGGCACATCTCCACATTCCTGGTAATTTAGCCGGTTGCCCCAGCGCGTAACTAATCAGAGAGCCTTTCCCTCTCGCTGCTTTGCTCCCAGCTTCAATCCTCACTCCTGAAACCCCGGGTTTGGGGATGCTCTGGGGCTGGGCAGAGCCGCGTAGCCGGGGTTGGGGTCCTTCCCCTCTCCTGTGGCCTTCCCCAGGGATGCAGACAGGCTCTGGTTGTACAGAGCATCTCCCTTCCCAGCCCTACGCGTGGGAGCCGCGGATGTCTCGGCTGAATGAGCAGCCCAGGACCATTTTTCCCCTGCAAATTCATCTTCCATCAGCCAAATCCCTGACCTCCCCAAAGAGATGCTCTTTGGGCAGCGTCTCGGAGCCGACGTTGCCATCCGAATACTGCGTGCTGGTATTTCCCTTTCCCCACCAGCTCGGATGGGCCCTCCAGCCCATTAGATGAGCTGTCAAGCGACAGATGATAGCAAATTGCATTTTCAGGCCCTTATTGAGCGTAATTGCTTGACAGGAACCATCCCAAATAATTCAATCGTAGTCTAAGTTAGCTTTAATTTGGAGACATGACGAGGCTCTGCAAACCAACCAGCCCTGGTTTGTTTGCTGCTCCTCTAACTCCCCCTTGCCAGCGTTTGAACCGCTTTAGCATAAGTAAATGAAGATTAGAAACCAAATTGCAGCTGGGAAGAGCTGGTACTTTAATTGTGGGGGCGTGTAAGAAGGTGCTTTTATTTCTTAAAATTTGCACACGTTGCAGATGTATAAAATCCGAGGCGGGCAGGAGCAGGGGGGGTGAATCTGGCCTCCAAGAGCGCTGGCAGAGGGTTGGTCTGGATGAGTCTCCTGCTGATGCCTTTGGGATGTTTGCTGCCCCGTGCGGTCCCATCTGGATCTCGGATGTTGTGTATGAAGTGGGGATGAGGCAGGATCGCCTGTCTTTGATGCTGAGGCCAAGTGGGACGAGCAAGCGAGGCCAGGTGGAGCCCTCGTTTGTGCTAATTGCCCCCTGTGCCAGGCAGCACGGGCGGTTTGTGGTCCCCGTGCGTGATGCTGCAGAGCTCAGCGTGGGTGGCTGAGCATCATCTCATCCCGGTGAGGAAGACAGATGCTCCATGGCTGTTCACACTCTGCCTCCTCTGCATCCCACCTCTTCCCTCACTAACATCCCCTCCATCTTCTTCATCCCTCCTCGGGCTGCAGCAGCGACGTCCTCTGCCCTCCGTCTGCCCCGTCCCAGCCCTTCCCTGCTCTCTCCATCCCCTGCGCATGTGCGCACGTGTGCCATAAACGTTGCACTAATCCTCAGAGTCTCTCTGAGTTCTCACCAATGCCTTCACCCACGGTGGTCCTGGGGTCTGTGGGAGGGAGAACACCCCCATCGCCAGAGGTCTTGGGTGTCAGGGGGGCACAGGGAGGTGTCACCGTGAAATCACCGGTCCCCAAACCACGTTCAGATGGAGCGATCGCTGTAGAAAGGTGATGTCCTTCTCACTGGGTGATTTTAGTTCCTGAGTAGGTGTGAACTTCCTAAGTGAGCAGGAGAGAGTGGAACGTGTTAGAAGGATGAAGGAGGTGATGCTCAGCACCGGGGGTGGCAAAGAGCTGTAGCCTGATAGACATTGTGCACATTTATGGTGGAAGGTGCAACGTCCGTCTTGAAGGACTTACTGTGGGTTTGCTCTCTGTCCCCAAGCCCTCTACTTGCTGGGAAAGTCTCACCTTGACATATTCCCCCATGGGTTCTCACCAGCCCTTGGCAGATGCCTGCTCTGTTTTGTCAGCTGACACTCAAGGAAACAAGGGAACTTATGAGCACATTGGTTTGGTTGCCCCATGGCGTCAGGTCCTCACCAGGACCACAACAGCCTTGGCCAAGCGTTTCTCCCCTGGATTTGGAGCATCTGAAAGGAGCTGAGCGCTCCTCTAGCCAACAAGTCTTGCCAACTCTTCCCTCATCTCCCTGCTCTTTCTCCCCCTCCTTTCCCTCACGGTAACGTCTCAGCCGGGCCACGAGCAGAGCTGTCGCACAATAGTGTCGATGGAAAAATAGCTGCCCTGTATTTATCATAAATTAGCTCAGAAGAGCAGCTCCTTCCCTTCCATTCAGCGCAGCAACGGTTGTTTATGCAGCCGTGTTATTTGCATCATGCCTTCTTATTTTTGAAAGTCTTAATTATTAAAAAAAAAAAAAAAAATCAAACCAACACATCTTACTATTTTTTTGTTGTTGTTGTTCTTTGTTTTTTGACTCCGTCTTTGTGCGGGGTTTTTTTTTCCCCAGTTTAAAAATATCCAGCCCTTCAGCAGGGAGAGAATGTAGGAGAAGCTCTCCACAATGCCCTCTAATAGGAGATCCGAAGGAGTGAGAAGGTCCATCCGGTGGCTGAGTTTAGCTGCGTGAGATGCAGGAGAGTCGGGTTATTTCCAGATGCGCCGGAGCTGGTTTTAGCTCGGTGGTGTTTTGAGCAGCAGCTCGAGACGTAGGGAACCGTCCCCGATCCCAGGGTATGTCCCCAGGCTCTTGCAGCAGAGCAGCCCCCGCGATGCTCTCCTGGCCCCATCCTCCAGCTCTCAGCTGCTTCATCCCTTTGGTCACCCTCTGAGTCCCCAACGCTTCCCCATCCCTGACCTTGCTGCTGTCTGAGCTTTTTTCCAGAGTTTTAATGTTCAGGGAGCACATCATGTTTGGGGCTGGGCAGTGAAGCCACTACCAGTGATGGAAGGGGTGATGCTGCGTGGCCCCAAAGCACTATGTCCTCCTACGGCTGCTAAATTATATTCCGTGGTCCTGCTGCTTCTTCTGTCCACCTTCCCTCTGAAATTACCCAAATCCTGGGCGGTTCCTGGGGATGATGTGTTTGCATTCCAGCCCCGATGACTTTTATCCAGTACTTGACCACGGCAGGAGCTGAGATGATTAAGGTTTCAGACATACAGTAAGGCAGAAATGAATGTCTTGGAAGTGGAGGAGCTGCTCAACCTTTGCTCGATACCATGGAAGAGTTGGTGCCTACAGCTTGGTGTCTTTGGCCGTGCTAAGGAGAAGGGGGGTGTGTTGGTGGTGCCATGAGATGCTGTCTGCACCCCCCCAAGTGCCGTGGGGAACCCTGGGTCGAGCACCTTTGCTTTCCTTCCTTCTTTCTTCGCCATTTATTTATTTTAATTTATTTTAATTTAAATATATATTTCTTTTTTTTTGGTAAATAGTGATTCTTCGGGAAGCTTGCTTAGCTCCAAAAGCTTTCTTTAATTTCCGGTCCCTGTAAAGTACGCTGTTACATTTTCTTGTACATAAGGTATATATAAATATATATACATATCTCTATATGTATGTATATAGATATATACATATATAACAAGCTCTAAATCCTGTACAGTTTCAAACTGAACTCGATGGCCTGCTTTGTTTTCTCTGTGTTAGTTCTGACCGTTGCAGAATGAGCTGACTTTCATTTCCCTTTTCCTCTTTCCTTTTTCTTTTTATAAATATATACATAAATATATATATATATTTTGTTGTCGTTGTTGCAAAACTCTCGTCACTGGAAAAGAACAGTTGATTCTGGTGCAAAAAGAAAAATATCACCCACAAACCAACAACAACAAAACAAAAATCGCTGAGAAAGGCACGATGGATCTCCCCGATGTAAATTTGTACAGTAACATTTATAACGTTTTCTACACTTGAAGAAAGTATTTATAATTTCAGCTGTCTGACTGAGTGCGAATCTCTGTGACCTGCAGAAATGGATAGCCATTTGTTCCCGTGGTTTCTCGTGCAGTGTTTGGTGAGGTGACAGTGTATGAATTATTTATGCCAATAAAAAAAAAAAGAAAAAAAAAAACCCACAAAAAAAGAACCTTTGAAAACTGTTGCCCCCCCTGTGCTGCTCCGTGTCCCCGCGCCGCCGCCCCCTCCCTGCCCTCTCCTCACTCCATGGTGGCATCGCATCCTGGTGATGGGGTGGGAGGATTTGTCCATGGAAGGGTCTGGACCACTCTTCTCCATCAGACCCTGGGGAGCATCTCGGTACCAAGCTCTGGTCCGGCGATGCTCAGGAGGGGTGGGAAACAGCGCTGCTGAACCCCCCTTTTCTTCTCTCCCACCGTGTCAACTCACAGCCCAGTTTTTTGAAGATGATAATTCACGGCGAACATTTGGATGGGAGACACTGGGAGATGCAGCAGTCGAAAACATGGGGAGTTGAGAAAATGATGGGGCAGTCGGGAGATAAATCTCTGGTGGGCAGAGAGGCTGGGGCTGGGGTGGAGTGGGAGCTGGGGGGGGAAGCTTCTCCCCAGCCGGACCCCCATGGGGATGGCTGAGCCTGGTGACGAAGCGCTGGAGGATCTTGGCATCTGCTGCTTTGTTTGTTTGCTTCTCCCATGCTGTTTTACTGGGGGCGGGGGGGAACCACTATTAAATCTGCAAAACAGCCCGTCAGAAAGCAGCGGCGGTGTTCGGTTGTGGGGCTGAGGCAGGCGGTACCCGGTGGAAGGAGATGGAGAAGAAAATCACTGAGGGGTTGTGTTGCTTCCCCCTCCTCTCCTTCCCTCCTCGCTATCACCCGAGCGCTTGAAAGGTAAAATAATGATGGCTCACCATTAATAAACCATGAACACTCAACACTTCTTCTGTCGAGGGCTTTTCATCTTTCAAAGCCTGCAGGAGCCGGTAACCAATTAAACCGGGCACATCCCGGGCAGGGAGCAGCGGCAGGGCTGGCCGGGGGGATTTTCCTGGGAAGGATGGGGAAGGCGAGGCCAGGGGGAAAGGGGCTGCTGTGATCAAGCACGGATGTCCCAGAGGAGAGAGAAACAGGGATTTGGTGGTAAAAACACACCACTTGATGCCCTCCGCATACCAGGGACTTTGCCACCCTCCTTGCAGGTTAAATGGGATGCTGGCTGCATCGAGGTGCAACAAACAGGGGGTTAAACCCTGCTGGCGGTTCCCCTGGTGTAAATCCAGAGGGATCCCACCAGTCTGGAGTGTAACTGGTTGGCACTGGTGTGTAACTGGGCAGCCAGAGGACAGAGCCACTAATTGAAATGCTGGCGGCAGCGCTGAGCCCCCTGCTGAGCCCAGCGCGGGGATGCTGAGCTCCCTCCTGGCTTGTGGCTAATGAGATGCCAGCACCAGGATGGGGATAAATGTGCAATATATCCCCAAAACAGCCTTAACAATGGCGTTGGTGGATTAGAGGCTCCTCTGAATACATATCTGCATATATATGTGTGTGTGTGCGTGTATGTATGGGAGAGCCGCATGAATACGTACACATGTCCGTAATCTCCTTCTTGCTGTTGATGAATCACGAGCCATTAATATTTCACAGGCAAAGAATAAAAACAGGGAATAAAAAAGGAGCTAAACCCCCCGGGATATCGGCTCTAGCCCTCCTGGTGCTGCTCCTGGGTGAGCCCATGGCCACTCAAAGCTCAGGGTGGGCATCGCTCCCACCCAGGGCTGGGTACTGGGTGCCGGTGGCATCAGCACAACCAGGGTGCAGCCAGCCTGGGTGGTGTGAGAGGGTACCAACACCAAACGGAGCTGTGTTCTTTGGGGTAGTAACTCTTTTGGGGTCAGCTACGTTGATGGAGAAGGAGGAGAGGGTGTCCACCTTTTCACTGGGAGGATGGCTTCAGAGGTGTCCCCACATGTCCTGGGTGCTGCTTGGGTGACCCACCCTCCCTCCGGATACTCAGGGTTTTATACACGTGTATCTGCCTTGGCTGCCCCCAAAAGAAAGCATATGCTGAAGCTTTTTATTGACCTGAACTTAAACAATCAGATATGTGAGCACCAGGATGCTGCAGCCGGCTGTTAGCCCCGGGCACTGGCTGTGAGCGCACCGCGGGGACCACACTGTCACCGCAGGGACCACACTGTCACCGCAAGGACGGCTCCAGGTGCCGTCTCTGCTGCTGGCAGGTTTGGGTTCCCCTTCCCGCTCTGTAGCACCAGAAAAGGGAGAGAAAAAGGCTGGCGGGGAGCCAAGCCCCGGGCCCAGAGGGTGAGAACTGGCACTGGCCCCCAGCCAGCCCTCTCACCCATCCCTGCCCAGGACCGGGGGTGGGGGGGGGGTGGGGGGTGTCCCCACGGGAGGGGTCAGTGCTGCACAGGGTTTGTAGAGCAGGAAAACTGCATTAACCTAATGCTTATGCTGCAGCCAAAGCTGGGATGCGGGTCTGGAGGCTGCGGGGAGGGGCACGGAATGGGGCTAGTGAGGGTCCTGAATCACTGGCCAGGACCATCCTGCTGGTTCCAGTCCTGCCCGGGAGTGGCGATGCCCCAGCATGGGCTGGGGCTGTGGCACTGACACACAATGGGGTATTGTTTCGCCCACTGTAATTTATGTTTCCTCCCCAGGCTCGCCTGGGCTTTCTCAGGAGCCTCAATGAGCCCTCGCTGCTGGAGCACAGGGCTGGTCCCTACTGGGGAGGCTCAGGAGAGAGCTGAGCCTCCCCCCCCCCAGTCACCCCAGCAGGGACTGGGGGTTTCTGCCCAGGTGATGGGGGATAAACCCAACTCCAGCCCTTCGTTAGGGCTTGATTAGCTCATCAAAGGCTGTCCTGCCCCAGGAGCAGGACACGCTGGGACAGCCTGAGCCTGCTCCACCGCAGATGTCCTGGAGAGCATCGTGGGGGCCACAGGGAGTCCCAGGCCAGCGGCTGACGATGCCAGGACTAATTGGCTGCTTCTGTCATGGCCACCCACCCTTTAACAGGATTGTTGCTCTGAGCTGGAGCAGAGCTGATCCTGCTTTGCAGAAAGACCTGGCTCGTTAGTGGGATTAATGCCAGCCGAGGCATGTAAGGGAGCTGCCTGGCTTCCCCCTGTGCTTTGCCCTGGGCTTTCCATCCTCCCCTGCCCTGGGGAAGGGGCTGAGGTCCCCATGGTCCTGCTGTCCCATTGCTCAGCACATTCCCTTTCCTCGCCTCTATTTTTATGCCACCCTCTGGGACAGAAACCTGACCCCCGGCAGCTTTGCCCTGTGCCCAGAGACATTACGTGAGCTCCTGCTTGGCTCCCAGTACAGCACCCTTTCCTCCCGGCAGCCCTGGGAAGGAGCGGCAATTCCTAATTCCCAACTTTTTTTGCCCTAAACTTCGCACCTGCAGCTTCCTCCGGGGGTTAAAGAGCCGTGCCCTCGGCAACATCAGGTAGAAAAACTGGCTGAAGGCTTCCCTGTGCCTCACAGCTATTTATTTATCCTGAACGGGGCGGGGGGGGGGGGTCAGGGCACCCCCTTGCCGTTGGGTGGGCTGTGAGGTCCCTGTGGAATGGAGACGGGTGGGCTGAAGGTCCCCTTGGAAAATAAATCTGCAGCTCAGGGTTGGTGACTGGTGGGGTGCGCTCACCTGGGTGGCGTTTGGGCAGCTGGCACCGAGACAGCTGGAGGACAGGTCATCCCACTGGCGTGCGGGGTGACCTTTTTGGGGACATCAGGGTGCCAGACATCACTGTGGGCCTCCAGAGGAAGACCCTGTCCTGCCCCCCATCCCAGTGGCAGCCATGGGGTAGGGATGCTCTGTGGTACCTGCTGGCTCCACATCCTTGTTCCCAGCTAGTGGAGGTGAAGTCCAGAAACCCAGCTGGTTTCTATGTACCATGGGTGAGCCTTCAGCCTCACCTCCTTTCCTCCTCTGCCAGCAGTCCCTGTGGGGAGAGCTCAGCCTGGTCCTGCTCCCCAAGGTGATGGGCAGGGTGAGGGCATCATCCCAAGCCCCCCTGGGCAGCTGGACCAGGGCAGACCCTGCCAGCACATTGTGCCCACCTGGGTTTGTTTTCTAGGAACACTGGGGTGCTTGGGGGGGACCATTTCCCCCCCCTCCATCTGCAGGGGAAACTCACAGCAGCTGTGATCTGCTGGGACAAATACAGCCCTTCTGCGGGGTAAAGGGACACAATTCCTCCTGCACTGCACCTACCGTGATCGTACCCAGTCACGACACCAACTCTAGAGAGCCCCCAGCGGGATTTGTGAAGGTCTCTCACAAAGTCATGCTTCATAAATACCTACTTATCTCGGGGGGCTTTTGCAGCAGCGGGTTTGCTGGCTGCTGTGGCCACAGGCGCTCGGGGATGCCCCGGTTTGGGGACCGGCTGTCCCTCTGTGTCTGCTGGCACCATCGAGCTGACATGGCACTGACAGGGTCTCGTGGCCTTGGCCGCTGCCCTGTGACTTGGGGGGAGGACGCAGGAGGGGACAGCCACCCCCAAGCTCCTGGACACCGAGATTAGAGCGGTGCCACTGGGGGAGCCGAGCCCCAGGTTGGGTTTCACTCGCTGGTGGCTATTTTCAGGGCTGCAAATCCGATGGGTAGTAATGCTTGTGGCTCTGTGTGTGTGAGAGAGAGTCATCCTCGGAGCTACGGGTCCCTCCCCAGCCTGGCCCTGCTGCTTGCTTTCTTTGGATCCGATCTACTCTTATTTTCAACTGCTTGCTCCTTGCAACCCCTTTTCCAGCATCGTGGGTGGGGATGGGTCCTTCCTTACCCCTTCCTCAGAGGTTTTGCTGCTTGTATTAGCCCCTGACATCCTACCATGAGGTGATCGGTCCCTGCTCCCTACCCAGAGCCCCCGAAAACCCACATCTTGGGCTGCCTTTGGGTTCATTTTACACTGACAGCAGCGCATCCATGCCGGTGGAGCAACCAAACCACGGCTCTGCCGGGTGGCATTGGATCGTTTTGCAGCCTACACGTCATGAATCCTGTTTGCATCCTCAGGGATGCGGGAAGGTTCTGGGCAGCCCCCACGCTGGGAAGGGGAAGGTCTCGGCAGCAGGGATCCCTTGCTCTGTGGCTGGGCAAAATGTTCTCAGTGGTTTCCCCCAGGTCCTGCCCCCGGGCTTGGCAGGGAGAAAACCTGCTGGGAGGAAAATGGATTGCCCCATTATCAGTGTTTTCTCCCACACCTTAAATACAATGCACCTGGCAGGAGAGGGGCCCCTGGGTGCTGTTCAATCACACCTGGTGGGTGCAGGTGAGCAGCTCGGCCAGGCCTCCCGGGGAGCACCCATGGGACTGTTTTTCCCAGGGGAACAACGCTGCGGCTGTCGCCAGAGCCAGTGGTGAGTGAGACCTGGGCCATGCTGGTGGGTCGGGACCCCAGGCTGGGTCCGTGCATGCCAGGACTGGCACAGGGGCTTGGGGCGATGCTGGATGGGACTCTGCTGCGGGGACACGTGCTGTGAGCTACGTGCTGGGGTGCTTGATGGGGGTGGTTTGGGGGCTGGGTGGCTGGGAAGGTTGGGCTCCGTTACTAAAGGGATGGATGAAAGCTGCTGCAGAGGCTCAAACCGCTCTTGCCTGCAGAAATAAGGTGGGGAAGGCAAAGGGCTTGCCTCTAAACCTTTGGGAAACTGGTAAAATAGCAATTGCCCCAGTGCGGGCTGCTGCCCGTTTCTGTCCGGCTGCAGCCCTGGGACGTCCCTCCAGGGCTTCCCCCTGCATGGCTGGAGGTGTCCCAGCCCCTTCTCCAAATGCCTCTAGTCAATTATAAAAAATCTCCTGTAAATCAGTGCACGGCACCTTTTTCACCTGCCTCCTCCTTGTTTCCATGAAGCCGGTTGATGTGCAGGGATGGATCCTGCTTCTCCCCCACCCCGAGCAGGGAAGCCACAACCAGGGGTATAAAAGCAGATATACTGAACTGCCCCGATGCCTCTGCTGCGAGGCAATTGCTCAAAAGCCTTTCTTGTGGAGACTCATTGGTAAAATAGCACCAGTTCAGAGCAGCGGGGACTGCCTCTGGCTTTGGAAGAGGAAAATTCTGGGTTAAATTGCTCGTGGCTGGATAAAAGTGGGGTTTTGCGGGCAAATGGTGAGCAACTGGAGGACACGTGGGAGAGTGTTCCTGCTCTTGAGAGCAGCACCCAAGTCGCCTTGGTATGGGCAGGGCTCTTGAAATATAGCAAGGCCCTGATCTATAGGTGTTGACAGCAAGCAGGGCAGGATGTTTTTTAAAATGTTTTCATTTTGCAAGGTTTGGGTTCCTTGGGGTTGAGCTGAGGCTTTTGGGCAGGACAGCCACATCCCTGCTTGTCCACCATGTGGGTCAAGCGCATCCCTCCCTGCTTGGGGCTGCTGGGTTTCACTTGGGGTGAAAGTCTCTTAAATTTAAATAAGAAAATTGCCTCTGCACCTCCTGAGCTGGGAAAGCTCAGGGGCTTTGCAGCAGCCAAACCCCATGCTGAATTAAGGTGCAGCTCTCCCATCACCGGGTGGATGCTGGATGGGGCGATTGGAGGGGACAGGAGACAACAGGGTCCCTTGTGATGATTTAATCTCCAAGAGCTGGTTTAATTAATGCAGCTGCCCTTGGATGCATCCTAATTGCCTGGGCACACCTGACTTGGCAGCACATGGGGGCTGAAGCCATGGTGAGGAGTCTGCATGTGCCTTTCTGCTCTCCCTCACTTTGTAGCTGAGAAAAATCAATGCAAAACCCTTCAAGATGCCCGGAAAGACCCGTTATCTCTCGATCGAGTCAGGGAGGTGAAGTTCAAACAAAACCCCACCACCGCATCAAGGACGAGAGCTCCTTGCCTGCTCTTCTGGGGGTGGGTTAAAAAAAACCAACTCCTTCATTTATAGATGTGTATAATTGCTTTGGTTTAGGACAAAATAGCCTTGCTTGCCCCGGCTCTGGTGTGGAAACAGCCTTCTCCCTCGGTCTGTGACTTGTTCTGCTCTGGAAAAGGCATTTTGCAGAGAGGAAGGTCCTGGTCTCCCCTGCACGTGTCCCCAGGCAGCAGGGGACAACCCTCTGCAGCCTGTTTCTGCAGCAGTGAGGGTCTGCTGGGCTTTTGCCTTCTGATTTTTCCCATTAGTTGGGTGTTTTGAACGCAAGATCTCTTGCTTGCTCTCATCCTCGCCCTCCCTCCTCCCAGCCCCACCAGCTGGTATGAGGCAGAGACAGATCCTAAACCACGAAATGCCTGAAAATTAGCTGGGAAAAGCAGCTTGGGTGATTAGGCAGGCTTAGAGCAGCCTCCACCTGGGGAAGGTTAAAAGTTACTGAATAACTAAACTCCTCCGTCAGCCGGCGGTCGCTCCCGGGGACTCTGCGGCTGCGCTGGTGCCGGGTGACCAGCGGGTATTTTGGTCCCCCCAAAACCCCCAGCAGTATCCCCCCCCCTCCCCATCCCAACCCCGGGGGGCCCAAGGGGATGCCTTGACTGGGGTGATGAGCAGAGAGGGCTCTGGGAGAGAGGTGCCACGGTGTCGGGCATGGGCTGGGGAGGGGACGAGGACCCTGCTGGGCCCCGGCGAGGGCGAATGCCACCGTGGGAAAGCCGGCGGGGGCCGCGCAGCCGGCTCGGCATCGCGCACGCAGCCCTCCCGTGGCTCCACCGGCTCCGCCGCCAGCAAAGCCCTTTCTCTCCCCCTGCTCCGGACGGCTCCGGAGCCATGGAGTCGGTGTGTGCCTTTTGTTTGCTCTTTCTTTTTTGGGGCCGAAATCCCTCAAGCCGGGGCGGGGAGGGGAGGAGCGGGGCCTCGGCCAAGCGGCATCTGCGGCGGGGGCGAGCGGGGCCCGATGCCCGGCTCTCGGCGGACACAAGTAAGGCTGGGGGCGGCGGGGGCAGCGGGGGGAGGGTGTGCGTGGCTGTGGGGTGGCACGGGGGGGAGGCTAGAAGTGATTCTGTGTGGCCAGAGGGGGTGTGAATGAATGCCTTTGAGTCCCACCCAAGCAGGAGGTTTCCAGGCGTGGGAGCACTGTGGTTTATTCGGGGTGGGGTTGTAGGGGTCGGCTCTCCTCCACCTCCCCATCCCTTTGCCTGGGAATCGCTGGGGGGGGGGGGGGGGGGTCGCTTTTCATCTCCAACCTTCTGGCCACTTCACTTGTTACACCCCTTGGGTGCAAACTTGGCCTTTGCACGGTGGGCTGGGGGGCTGTGCTGCCATCAGGGAATCACGGAATTGTCAGAGTTGGAAAGGATCTCTAGAGATCACCTGGTGGCATCCCTTTGGCCGGAGCAGGAGGTCAGCAGCTCCTCCTGGCTCGGAGGGTCAAGGGCTTGGGGTCTGCAGGACCATTTTATGCACTGGAAGCTTTAAATATCCCTCCCATGTGCATCTCGTTGCTCTTTTGGGACCTTTAGCTTCTTTCACGTGCCACGGGCTGGCGAGGCGTGCTGCGCCTTGATTAACCACAGCAAATTTTTGGCACATCTTAGCATGGGCCAAGCGATGTGGGGTACTGAGGGGCAGCCGCCAGGCCCAGGGAAGGGAGGAAGAAGAGCAGCCGAAGGGAAAGGGAAGCACCTCCAGCCTGTGCGGCGGCTTCTGCTGGGAGGCGTGCGGCTCCTTCCTCCGGCGAGGACCTCATCCTGCAAACTGCATCGGCACGCAGCTGCTCCGGCTTCCTGGGAAGTCCTATTGATGCCAAAGCAATCCTGGGCGGGAAGGAGGAGGGGGGACACACACGACTGAAGTTATCCGGGGCTGCAGATGCAAGGTCCTTACTCCCCCCCCCCCCCTTCTTGTTTTTCGGGGACTGTGATCAAAAGCTGGAGCTGCCGTCCATCTGCTTCTGACAACCTGAGCACTCGCTGGCAGCTTCTGAATTCAGTGTTGAATTCCTCAATAATTATAGGGTGGTTTTTTTTTTTTTTTTTTTTTTAAAAAAAAAAGAAAAAAACCCACCCCATCTGGGCTTTTTCATTATGGGAATGAAAAGCCAAGGTGGGTGTGGGAGGGGGGCAGGTGGATTTTCAGCCTTAGCAACCCAAATCTTGAAATATTACATCAGCGCCGAAGAGGTGTAATTAAGTAGGAAACAAATGAGCCCAGCTAATCTGTTTTGCTTGTTTGAGCTTAGCGGAGTGCAGAAAACAAACAGAGGCTGAATGATGAATGAGACTTTTTTCTTCTTTTTTTTTTTATTTTTTTAAGGGTTTTTCTTTCACCGAGCCCCGAGGGGGGGTTGGGATGTGGGTCAGGAAACTCGGCTGCTTTCCCCCGCGGCTCGGAGGCCACCCGGCCACGGCAGCCAAGGCTGTGTGCCGGTGCTTGCCGTTTGCCCGTTTCTTGCTTTAATTGGCTTCTTTGCCAAGCCGGCTCCCTTGGACGCCTTCCCGGAGGGATGGGGATGGATCTCTGCGCTGCTGCTGCCTGCAGCCAGGGGAGCATCAAAGCGGTGGCCCTGCGGGTCGCCGTGCGAGTGCCCTTTAGCACAGGCTCTGTTGCCGCATCCCTCCCTCGGCAGCAGCCCCAGGAGCATCTGCGTGTCCCCGGGAGGATGAGCTCTCGCCCGAGGTTATCTCTCGGCAGCGGTGTTTCTGCCGCCGTGGCGCAGAGAACCGATGCTGTCGGTGCATCCTTGGGGACCCCACAGCTGCTCCCCATCCCTCCTGCTGCCTCCCCCAGCATCGCCACCACCAGCCATGCCATGAGGGGCCGGGGACATGTCCCCGGCTGTGAAACCACCGATGCGGGCAGCTTTTCGTAACCCTTTAAACACCCCAAAGGGCTTCGGCAGCTTGGCTGGAGAACACAGTGCCCCAGCTGCCTGCAGCTCCCCCCTGCCTGCACCGAGCCCACCGCCTCGCAGGGCCGCCGGCTGCTTCTCAGCCGGCCACGGCGAGGAGGAGGGCCGACTGCGGTTTGTTTTCTCCCTGCCCTCGCCTGCTTTCGGGCTCCGGCAGTGGCACGAGGTGCCAGGAGCAGATGGCAGCCATCGGCCAGGCTTTCTCTCAAATCCCTGTGGCTCCTGGCACCGCGCTGGGCAGCGGCTCCCGGTAACCCCCTCGCTCCCGCACCACTCTCCAGGGAAAAAGTTCAGGGTTTTTTGTCTTTTCTTGGAGAATATTGCATCGAAGCCCCCTCCCTGACCCGCCAGGGAGCTTCTCGCTGTGGTTTTTGGTGTGATAACCTGTGCCGGGGGCCGGAGGGGACCTGGCGTGGATGGGGTTTGTGTTACAGGCAGATGGGTTTGAGCTGCAGCCCATCAGCCAGTGTCAGCAAACATCCCCTTCTCCCACCACCCTCTGGCCAAACCTTCCAGAAACTGTTTTAAAAACAGAGGAAAAAGAGCAACTTACTTGGCCCCAGGGAGCGGAGGGTGCTGCAGGGAGGAGCAGGGGCTTGGCTGGGTGGGAGCAGGGTGTGTGGGGTCCTGGGGGGGCTGTTGGGGGGCAGTGGAGTCACCTCAGGACGATGTGTCTGGCCATCGTGGTGCTGATGTCCTCCCTGACCTTGGGTGTGCGCCTTCCTGGGCTGTCCTGTGACCCCAAAATATCACATAGCAGAGGGGATGCTCCCAGTGAGCCCCAAAATAACACATGGCAGAGGGGATGCTCCCAGTGAGCCCCAAAATATCACATGGCAGAGGGGATGCTCCTAGTGAGCCCCAAAATGTTGCATGGCAGAGGGGGTGCTCCCAGTGAGCTGGTGGTATCTGTCCTGGCCAGCATCTCCCCAAACCTCCCTGGTCCTTCCCTTGTGCCCGCGCTCTCGGTCCTGCACCTTTAGGCTGTTTTAAGGCTCCTGGACAGGGTTGTGTCCCCACTGGTCACTCCAGAATTCCCCTGCTTTCCCTGCGGTGGGAGGATGCTGAGTCCCCCCGCCCCTCACACATCTGGGTCCCCACCCCTGCATCTCCCAGCCCTGTCCTGGCCTCCCCTCCACTCTCCCTGCCCTCCCCCTCCAGCCACATCCCATCTCCTGCCCCCGGAGGGGCTGGGAAATTGGGAAATGGCCAAAATGAAACAAGTTCTCCCCTCCCCTCCTGGGTGACAATTTCAACCCCGCAGGAGCTCGGTGGCCGCCAGCCGGCTCCCGCATCCACACCGGCCCCCAGGAGCCCCCCCAGCAGGGACCTCCAGCCCCTGCCTCC
This sequence comes from Numenius arquata, assembly GCF_964106895.1. Lineage (NCBI taxonomy): Eukaryota > Metazoa > Chordata > Aves > Charadriiformes > Scolopacidae > Numenius > Numenius arquata. The sequence continues at coordinate 14,421,570 of NC_133591.1, read as the reverse complement.
CATTGTAATTAGCGCAAGCGTTTCCCTTATTATTGTTATTATTGTATTTTATTTTTTTTTTTTTAATTCTGTTTTTTCTCTGCGAGGAAAAGGCTGGTGCTATTTATTCGCAGGAATTGCAGTCGGTTGCCTTGTTTCAGTAGCGCTGCAGCTCTCTCCGAGTTAATAAGAGCATCTCTGGAAGAGAAAAATTGAGCAACTCGGTAGCAGGCAGTGTCTTCCTCGCCCAGCGAGGGTGTTTATCCTCCTCGTGTTGTTTCAGAGGAATAAATTTGCCAGACAGCAATGATATTAGCCTCGTCTCAAAGACTTTATCAATTTGCAGTTGTCTCTTCGATGATAGTTTTTTATTGAACTGTCTGAGATGATTTCCAAAGAGAGGACTGCAATTTAAACTATTAAGTAATTTGGGAGAGCAATTAGTGTTAATCTGGAAACTCCCTGTGTTGCTCCCGAATAAATCAACCTCTCTGTGAGAGCCATGCTGAAAGAGCCTGGGCTGATTTATGTAAAGGGAGGGGGTGGTGGGACTTTTGGCCAGGAAAACAACAAGTTTCTTGCCTGGAAAACTTTAATAATTTAATAGGATGGTTCAGGGGGCAGAGAAGACACCCCCACCCCCGCTTCCTCCCTTGCTGCACCCTCCCATGGGATCGGACCCGACCTACGTCTGCCCAGAGCACCACGCTGCATGTTCTACCACCTGTAGAAACACTGTGTGGTCCCATCAGGTGGAGCTGGTGGAGATGAAGCCTCTTCCTCCTCTGTCTTGTTCTCTGTTGGCTTCTGCTCAAAACCAACCCGCAAAAAAAAAAAAGAAAAAAAGTGTGAGGTCTCCAAATTACCTGTACAAGCAGCCCCTGTGCTCTGCCTTGCACCCTGCCTACTCTGCCTCCACCATGGGTGCTCTTGCTCAAGGCAGGGCCAGTCAGAGGTGGTCCCTCAGGGCCATGACCCCGCCAAGTTTCAAATAAATCCAAGGATGAAAAATCCCTCATGTTTGACCACCTTTGTGGGGCACATTTTTCCCTCCCTAATAGCAAGTTGGAATTTCACATGTTCCAGCTTGTGCTGTTGCATCTCATCCTGCCTCTGGTGACCTCCCACTGACTTCTCCCCACCTTCCAGTTAGGTGATTGCAGACAGCCATTAGGGCTCTTCTTCCCCTCTTCTTCTTCGGGTTAAGCCCAATTCTTGCAGCCTCCCCTTGTGCATTGTGTGCTCCTGCTCTGGTCCTTGGTCAGGTTGGTGGGCTCCACTGGACTTCCAGGTGTGTCCGTGTCTATCTTATCCTGGGGACCCCAGAACTGGGCACCCTCCAGACTTACAAGTATCAAATAGAGGGGAATAATACAGCCCAGGGAAGCAGTTGGCTTTAGCCAAGCTGAACCATGGTTCTTCTTGTCCACCAGCATCTCCAGACCCTTTTCTCCAAAGCTGCTTTGCAGCTATTTGGACCCAACCTGTCCTGTTACTTGGGGTTATCCCATTCCAGGGGCAGGACTTGGTGTTTGACTTTGAATTCCCTGAGCTCCCTTCGGGCTGTTTCTCCAGCACATCGTGGTCCCTCTGGATAGCAGCCCTGCCTTCCAGCATGTCAACTGCTCCCCCCTATCTGATATCATCTGAAAATGAGCTGAGAGTGCACCCTGTCCTCAATTGACCTGCTTATCCACAATTTGGCCACAAGGACACTACAGGAGACTCTGTGAAAGGTCTTGCTCAAGTGAAGTTACAGAGCTTGCACTGCTCTGCCTTGATCCACAGAGCCCATGATCTCACCCTGGAAGGTGGTCTGGTCCATTGGCTGTGATTTACGCCCGACAAATCCTTGCTGGCAGTTCCCAGTGACTTTCTTGTCCATCATGAGTGGAAACAGCTTCCAGGAGGGTTTGCTCCATCCCCTTCTCAGTCAAGCTGAGCAGCCTGTGGTTCCCTAGATAATCGGTGGGTAATGATGGGTGGACAATGGGTGACATCTGTCTTTTTCCTGTCCTCAGAAAACTCCTGCTGTCATTCAGCGACAGAAGCAGCCTCGGGGAAGGGCAGACCCAGAGGGCAAAAGGCAGCTCTGCCAGAGAGGAGAGGACATCACAGTCCTCCTTTCCCTGTCCTTGCCTTTCTCCTCAAGGTGATCCCAGGGAAGATATTTCTGTTTGCAGGGAGCATGAGGACAGGTTGTGAACGGCATCTTGGAGAGCCTCCACCTCTCCTGGCAGTTGCTTCTGTTTGGAGATACTGCTATTTTCTGGTGGCTACCGTTTCCCCAGTCAAATACCTTCGTAATCCACTAAGGGACCTCACATCTCCCTTTCTTTCTTCTTTTTTTTTCTTTTTCTAAAACAATTAGCTTGGCTCAAGCCCTCTGCAATACATCAATTAATACAAGCTGCGGCAGTAAATTAAAGGGAAACAGGAACAACTATGCTGGGATTAGGTCACTGAAACTATAAACTTTGGAACAAATCAGATTTCCTTGGGAAGGGAAATGGACAGCGGTGATATGTCAAGACGTGAGATGAGACAGGCTCAGAAACAACTTTCCAGAGTCTCCTGACTTGGCCGCTGGATGCCAGAACTTCTTCCCTAGGGGGAAGTTTTGGGCTGCCAGACCCAGTTGCTGCTGATAAATGCTTGGATTGCCAAACAAACAAACAAGAGGAGAGAGAAGATGGAAAAAGAGGGTGTGGGGGAAGCTGCACAGCCGCTTTGGGCGGTGTATGGTGTGTAGTTGTATCACGACTTGCTGGCAGCCAGGTTTCCTGGGTCAGGCCCCGTATCCCCTCCTCTGATGCTCTCGGACGTTGTACATGGCTGTTAGAAGGTGAGGTTTCTTCATTCCCAGCTCACCAAGGAACGTCTCTGTCCTGCTCAGCGGTGATGGGGAGGGAGCAGGGTGGGAAGGGTGATGGTGCTCAGGGGTCCCTGCAGAATGACTAGAGGAAGGCAGAGCACTCGCACCTCAGTGCCAGCTCAGCCTGCAGTCAAAAGGGGCCAAAAAATCCTCCCAAAAGCCAAGGTGATTGGTACAACAGCAACTTCTGCACGGAGGGAGTGAGACCATCCTTGTGCGGGTGCTCAGGCAAGGCATCAGCAGTCTCTTCCCCTGCCCATCCTCTGCATCCCCCTGCCGGTACCTGGGACAGACAGACTGCCAGACACAGGTCATCTGTCATCCCCCTCTCCAGGGAGGATCCACTTGTGTTCCCAGCGACCTGAGGTTGGTGGAAGGCCAGAAGCGGGGGTTCACGTCCTCCTGGGGTGCTCTCACCAGCAGGGATGATCACAGCCCGTATGTTCTCATTAGCCGCATAAACGCCTCATCCCTGTCAGCCTCTTACTCAGTTCTTGGCTTCAGCGAGATGCTGCAAACTGAATTACACGCTGCATGCGTGAGCGAAACTTTTCCTACTCTCAGCTCTGCATCATCCCTCCCTTCTCTCTTCTCACAGCGTCTCCCTTCACCCCGTGCTTTGTCCCCCCCCCCGGGGCTGGTCGTGCAAAACCCCATGAGGTCCCCACCGCCTTCGCAGGAACGTCCCTCTCGCCCTGTGAGCACAAACCCCCGCTCGCTGCCGCTGTTTGAGCACCCCAGCACTTAACCCCTGCCCACGCAGCTTCGTTAGCAGCGGTGTGAAGGCCACTGCATCCCTTCACCTCCAGACGAAAGTCTTGCTAATGGTGGAAACATCTGCTGGTGGAGTTGGAGCGGCGTGGGAGCTGCGGGGACAGGGACACAGTGCTCACTCTGGAAAAAATAACCCCCCGTGGCCTTTTATTTCCTCCAGCACTAATGATGTTTCTCAGCCATCCTGGTTCGCTTGGAACATCAAAGTCGAGAGCCAACGCTTTGGGCTCCTCGTGGTGTCAGAGAGGAGAGGTTTGTCTGGAGGTGTGGCTGTGGGTGGGATCCAACACCTTCCAGGGCTCCCACCCCTCTCTGGAGAAGGACCATAGGGGGCTATGGTCCCAGGGGACCATGGGCCATCTGGACATTTCCAGTACTCCCACCCCTCTCCGGAGAAGGACTGTAGGGGGTGAAGGTTGCAGGGGATCACGGAGCACCTGGACATCTTCAAGGCTGCACCCTAGAGGAGTCGGCTGCCTGGGCAAGAGCTCCTTGTAGCAGATGTATGATGGAGTAAGGTCGAGTAGATGGTGTGTGATGGAGTAAGGTAATGGTGAGAGTCTTGCCAAACTTAACCAAATTTCTTGCTTTTGGTTAAACCAAAGCTGTGCCACCTCCCCCTGCTCTAAGGGAAGGCAAACCAGGCAACTCCTGCCCGTCTTTTGCACTCCTCCTTCCCGAGGTAGCACCTGGAGGGATGCCACTGAGACAATCCCTGTCCTCTTCATCAGTCATTGGAGGCTTTAGTGTGTTTTGCAATGCTCCTGCTTGCCTCCCTGCCTGGGGCCAGGCTGCCCTGCCAAGCACGATGCCAGCTCCAGGCGGTGTGGGAAAAGCTGGCTTGGCCATCCTCAGCCTCTCATCTCTGCCGGCTGCTGTTGGGGACAGCATTTGGTTTCTCTCCATGTGTGAACTGCTGCAGTAATGAAAGGCTGGGAGTGGATTTGTGGCAAGAGGCAGATGTTCATCCATGTGAACTCACAGAGGTAGTTTCATACACAGGGTTGCACCCAGTTCAGTGCCTTTTCACCCTTCCTTCTACTGACTGGGGACAGGGGTGGAAGAATCAACAAGATTTCAGCATCACTGAAAGCAAAACGTGGTCTTAGCTGTTCTGGTGGCCCCTCATAACTTCTCTTCTTTCTTGATCTTCTCCTCTTCCGAGTTATTTTTCTCCTAAGCCCTCTACCCTCTTAATGATCCCACAAAACATGTTACCATGTAACGTGATGCCAATCAAAAACCTCCATGTTCATGTAGACTCCAAGACTGATGTCAGGAGGACCTTCAGCCAACGTACATGAGCATCTTGGTACTGGTTCAGGTGCAGCAGGCAGTGTACGTCCCATTAAGGCTGTAGCAGAACTTGCATCACTCCAGTGTCTCAGTTGTGTTTCTGAAGGTAATATCCCCAGTCCCCTCGTGGGAACCAACACGAACCATTGAGTGAGAATGAATCAGGGTGGAAGAGGTCAAGACAGCAAAGGAAAGTGGGATTTGTAGCTGGAGAGCCTGGGATAATGTCTGTTGAAACATCTGCCAGCAGTGCCCACGTTCACACCAATGAAGCCTCAATCTTTGGCTCCCCTCGATCTTTCCTTCTCCGTGTCCACCTGTACCTTGGGTTTCTGCGGCTGCTCGGGGTTTTCTGGGGTCCTCGAGCCTGTTGTGGGGAGTGGAGACGACTGCGGCGAGAGAGGGAGGTTCAGACACTGGCTAATCCTGTTAGGAAGCCAGTGGTTATTGCAGGGCTTCCAATGGGACTTGCTAAATGAACCATAATTCTGTAATGAGATTTCCTTTTCCCGGCCAGACTAAATGTTCTCGGGCACTGGGAATAAAAGGTCGGGGGCGGGGGGGAAGAAAAAAATCAAGAGAGAGAAAGGAAAAAAAGGGGAGGGGGAAGCCTGTCTCAGGCTCCATCTATCTTGATCCTATCAAAGATTTGAAGAGCTCTCAGATGTGCCCGGTTATTGCAGCTCACTTCTGGGCCCCGTGAGTGCAGCTCAGGGCAACAGGCTGCCCTGGCCTCCTCTGCAGGGGGTTGATAGGACCCCGAAAGCCAGAAAAACACATTTGAGGTTGTGATATCGCTCCGAAATTCAGAGAAGGCGAGAGAGACTTCTTTACAAACCAGCAGGACGCTGGGGAGGGAAGGGGAAACAGGCTGCGGGGCTGGCGAGGAGAAAACAGACCCTAGAAAGACAGCGATTTCTCGGTAGGAAGCTGAATTACACCAAGAAACGTCAACAGGGTGTTTTTTGCTCTGACTTCTGGCTACAAGGGGGAAAACCCAGCAGTCTCTGGGGTATATTTGCCGGCAGAGTCTGCAGGGGAGGGATGCTTTGGGCTGGGGCATCTCAGCACTGGTCCCATCCCAGTTCAGGAGTGGGACACCAGTGTCACTGTGGCCCCCGTGCTTTGGTGGGGTGAAATCAGGGCAGAGATGAGTCTGGCCCATGGTCTTTGCAATCAGCAGGGTCTTGAGGTGAAAACCTGTGGTGGAAGCTGCCATTAGCTCAAAGACCGTCCACTGTTCATGCTGGACCATTGGCCCCATGGGGACAGCTGCTCCTCCCAGGCCAGCCTGGCAGGGACAGCCATGTTAAACACCCCCTCACCCCCCCAAATCCATAGGACAACATGTTTCTGATTCAAACGACTCCTCTTGCTCCCGGTGAGGGGCTTTGGGAAGCACTGGTGTGACTCCTCGCCCCCCCCCACAAGGCTGCTGAGCCCCGAGGGGTAACATCGGTGGCAGAAGTGACGTTTGGGTCACACAGGGGACATCCCTGGGTGTGAGGTTGGTGCCATCTCACAGGCAGGGTCAGCCACCGGTAATGCACTGGGTGCAATCACAGCTTCTGCTAATGCCCCATCCCTCTCCTCCTCCTCCACCAGCTTGCTTGCAGGCCTTCCCAAATTCCCCAAACAGGCCTCATTCCACCCTGGGATGAGAAGCCAGGCCCCCCCCAAGGAAGGGCTGGGCTCTTTGCCCCGCTGTGGTCCCTCTGCTGGGGAGCAGTTTGGGACTGGGAGCTTTTGATGCAGCCCAAGGAGCAGGGAGAGATCTGCCTGCTGCGACGCGGTGTCTTGCAACAGCTCTTTTCTTGCTTGATCTTGCTTGTTTTGGGTTTGTTTTTTTTTTTTCTTTTCTTTCTGGTCTTTCTTTTTTTTAAGCGTCTGAGTCCCTAATTTATTGCTGTCTAAATGGCAAACAGAAGGTTTGGGTTTGCCAAGTCCCGGCCTGGGCTTCTCCGGCCATGGCTGGTGCTTTGGGGCAAGCATTTTCCAGCCTTTCCCTGCTTGAGGGATTCCTGACGGTCCTTTAACCTCGCGGTGAAACCCCTCAGCCCCGTCTCTCGCCTGGCAGGCAGGTGAGAAAAAAGAGAAGTGATTTTTATTTTGCTTTGAAATTTGGTCCCAGGGGTGCTGCAAATGCCTTGGCTGACACTGGCCCCTTCCGTGCCTCGGTTTCCCCATTTGTAAAACGGGGATTGGTGGGATGGGTGGTTGTTTTCCAGCGTTTCACGGGGTAGTGTTTCACAGGGCCAAAGTGGCCTCTTTATTCGTTAGGCTGTTTTTCTTGTTTACTATGTTTTTAAACTCAAAGCCCTCCCTCGGGCTGCGTGGATGGGTGCCTCCCGCTCCTAACGCGGAGCCTGTTTCCAGGACATCAGCTGCTCTTGCTGCGAACACCCTCAAAAGAGGACGGGAAAATAACATTATTAAAAAATAATATAAAAATCCCAGTCTTTTGGATGCCAGCTCTCCTGGTGTCTTCCGAGCACCTCTCCTCCCTCCCAGCCCACAACCGTTCCATACTGGTCGCAGCAGGAAATGTTGCGGGGCTGGAGATGAGTGTGATGGGGCTGGGTCTGTCCTGCTCCACCAGCCGTGGGGGTAAAGCCCGTGGGTCTCCATCCTCCTGCCTGGGCTCTTCTCCAGTATTTACTGGAGTATTTACTCCAGTATTTACTGCGGGGGTGAGAGAGGGATTCAACCCATCTGACAGCGGTGACAGCCTTCTTTGGGGAAGTCTGGAGGAGTTGCAGCCACAACCCAACTTCCTTCACCAAAGGGCTTCTGCCAGTGGCCTGACGGCAAAGGGACCATTCCCTGTGCTGAAGTGGCCGGTGAAGGACCCCGAGGGTGGTGCCGCTCCTGCTGGGACCTCCCTTCCCACCTCGCAAGGTGGGGGGGGACCCATCACCCGCAGGTTCGGAGCTGGGCTGGGAGCAAAAGCTCAACCAGATGGAGCTGGAGAGCTGCAGAGAGGCGAGTCCCACAGCCGTGACCCCCCCGGGGCCAGCAGACGGATTACCAACCGGCTCTGCACAAAGCGCTAGGGAAAGGCGAGGATATCCGCAAGCTTGTTAGGAAAAGCCCGAAAGCCCACAGCTCCGGCAAAACCCTAGGTCAGATGTTAATGTCGCAGCAATCAATTTAATCCAGACTTAACCGAGTCGTCTCACAAGAGCCAAAGCGCGTTAAGACACAGCAGGGAATGCAGGAGCCTGGAAATAACAGCAGTTGGGGCCCCTCCAGCTTTTCCCTGGCATGGAGAGACAGGATTTCCTGGGATTTTACCTCCTCCCTCTACAAACGGGGCTGGGCGGTGGGACTAGAAAGGTCTTTCCCATCAGGAAACCTCTCCTTGCCTGGGACTTAACCATGGCCCAGCCCGGGAGAGTAACTCCAGCGAGAGAGTGAGAAAAACATATTTTAGCCTCCAAAGCAGCTGGTTTGGGGGTTTGTGGGCAGCGATGCCACCCTTGGTGGAGTTACCATCACCCGCCAGAGGTATGGAGAAGTGGAAATCCTCCAGCTTTTAAACACAGCCACAATTTCCCTTCTCCAACAGCAACCAAACGCTAGAAGGTTTGGGGGGGTTGGTTTTCTTTTTGAGGGTACTTTTGGTACCACTTTCCTAAGGAAACAGGGTTCACCCGGCTAGGATCTGGTTTATCCATCCACCTCATCCTAACAAATCCAGCTGATTTCAACCAAATTTAAATTTAATTTAATTTTAATGAGGCTGAGACCTCAAATATAGGATGGTTTTGTGAGTTGCATGAAAAGGGGTCCCAGGTGGCTGGAATGAGCGGGATGCTGAGCAGGGGGCTGGGATTTGGGCTGAAATCCATGCGGAACCGGTGATCCCACAAGGAAACGTCAGGGATATTCTCAACCCCAGGCAAAGTCTCCATCAAATGTATTAGAGCTGACATCAGCCCCGCTCGGGGATGGGGTCCTCGGTGCTAATGAAGCTCTCACAGGTGACGCCCTTGAGCTGCTCAGCCCCGGTTCCCTCTCATTAGTGGGGTCAGCCCCCTGTGAGCCAGGATTCGGCCATGGGGAGCCTCCTGCAGCCTGGAGGTAGGTGACTCACCAAGGTTGAGCTGCCTCTGGAGGTAGTCAAAAAGCTGTAAATTGCTTTTTTTAAAAACAAAACCGAACCAAAAAGCTGTGAACTCAGGGCCTGGCATGTTCAGTCCTGCTGTTGAAGCTCTCCCAGCCCCGGCCGTACTCGCTGGCTCAAAGCAAAGTGGTTTGGGGAAGGGTTTGCTTCACTGTGGTTTAGCCAGGAGAAGCTGTTTAATACCTTTAAATTACAGCAGCGTTTCAATATCCCATTAAAGTCACTCCAGAAATAAATCTAAATTCCTGGCATAGCTTTTGCAAACTTCTCCCCAGTCGGTGGGAAGGCTGAGTGCCGTCTTTCTTTTGTTTGGTTTGTGGAAGAAAAGGGAGGGGGGGTGCGTGGTGGAAACAGAGCTCTGTCTCTCGACTTCTTGTTTTTCTCCCATTTTTTTTTTGGGGGGGGGAGCTGCTGACTCACACATTTGGGCTGGGAGAAATCCTCGGTCACCGTTTGGCTGGGGCCAAAGGGTGCTGATTCAGAGGTGGGTGACCGACATCTTTGTGTCCCCCTACACTTGCACATCCCCCAAGGGGTTGTTTTTGTTTTTTGGGGGGGGGTGGGGGTGGTGTTGCTGGGGCTGTGAGTAATTCGGGGGCTGTGAGTAATTTGGGGGCTGGGATCAGCCTTCTGTGTTATCGCCTCCCCCTTGGTCTTGCAGCTGGGGCTGTGTCGCTTTGCTGCTCCTTCCAGGCTGGAAGAAGCCGGGGTCGATGTGATGGAGGGGCTGCACGGCTCGTGGCGTGCCCCAAATATTCATTTAAGTGGGTTTGGAGTGGGGGGGGAACCAGGGATGCTGTAGCATCCCTCCCCACCCATGCTGCAGGGAGGCACACGAGGGGCTTTGCTGGTGGGTAGCAGAGTATTTCTGGTGGTGGGTCGGTGGGGTTTTTTTTTTTCTTCCTTTTTTTTTTTTTTTTTAGAAATTAAGAACTCGACAGCAGCTGTTTCTCTGCTTTTGGGTTTGCTTTGTGTTCTTTTTTGCTGTGAATGCTTTGCAGATTTGCCTTATCAGGCTTCTCAGCCTGCTCCAAGCCCTCCGCTCTCCTCCCCGGCCCTATTTACCCAGGGCGCCGCCTGACGCAGGGCCCTTTCCTGTGTTTGTCACCACCCACCCCAAGGTCCTCCGGTGATAACTTCTCATTTAAGATTAGGGATCTGGGTCTTTTCGAAAGAGTCTTTAACCTACGGTGCTCTGAAATGTGTCACTTAATAGGGGAAAAAAAAAAAAAGTCAAATCTCTAAATATACTGTTTAAGGTTGACGCAAAAGTGATTTTTCTAGTTTGTAATTACCCCAATAATTGATCCAAAGGTGAAAAGGTACCATTCGGGGGCCGGATCCCACTAGAAAGGAATGGGCTTGAAATAGGGACTCAGATGGCATAAAATCCTGAGAACTGGCTGGTTTTAGCTGGCTTTAATGATGTCGATTCTGCTGATTTCAGTGGAGTCGTGTAGCTCTGCCGCTGCCGAGCATCTGCCCCCAAACTTACAGCTGCGGGTGGATGGCTCAGGCACTTGTGTTTCAAAACAGTGTTTGCATCTGAATAACCCAGAAGTGACTCGAACCCCTTTCAGCTTGTGAAGCAAGGTCTTAAATCAGAGTTCTTTTAACTCTGTCTAAATTAGAACCTGGATTTGCAAAAAAAAGTCCTTGAACTTTGGTGTGTTTCTTAGCTCTCCAACATGCCCTTAAAATGATAATGAAAGCAATTTTGATTTTGATGGAAAGGTGGAAGGGCTTGGGCTGGAGGAAACATGCTACCGTGACTTTTTAAAAGTAGGGGGTTCACATTTTGAAGTACAAGCTAAAAGCAATGCAAAGGAAGACAGACAGGTGCTTCTCTGCCCTGTAATAGCGATGAAACATTAATTCATCCCCCTGGAATTTCTTGTTTGTGTGCTCCCATAATTTCATTTCTTTGGTGTCTGTATGAAGCTTGAGTTAGTTGAATGCCAGAAGCCAAATACTCGTCGACTAATATCTTTTTATTAGATTTTGTGTGTGTGTGCGTGCCCACGCGTACGTGTGAGAGAGATATCACCCTTTATAACCCACTTTATACCCTTGGAGGCTGTGAGATCTGCTCCGAAAGAATGTTTCCAGCAGCATGTTTCGAATTCTAACCCCCGGTGTAAGGAGGTTTAAGACATATATTTGGCTTTTGGTGTGATTTACAGGTGTCTTGTTGGAAGGGAGGGTGGTTTTGGGGAAAAGCTGAGGTTGGTGTTTGTGCTGGAAGATTTCATGTTGCAGTTCTCTGCCTGGTAGCTCAGGACTCGTTACAGCTCCTGAAAGCGAGGAGCAAAGTGTCTCCCCCCAAATATGTCCTGGAGCTTGTGGGCTGGTGGGGCTGGGAGCTGGCACGGGGATGCTTCTGAAAGCGAGCTCCCTTGGCCGTGTCCTCACAGGTTTTAAAGACACTTTGGATTTGATCACACCTAAATCTTTTCCCCGTGCACCTTGCAGAGGGGAACATGCCAAGGAGCCCGTGGTGTGGGTGTACTTGACACACAGGGAGGACGGAGGCAGTGGGACTCCTTGCAGGTCCCACCCGGGGTCTGCCATGGGCCATACGGGCACGGGTCCCTCTATTTGTGCCCCCAGCAAACACTTCGCCTGCGGCCAACCCAGCAGAGAGTGCAAAGCTCCAGCTCAGCTGGGGACTTCCCAGGCCCTCCTGCTCTGCTCGGGGAGAGGACAAGAGTGAAGGCTCACTGCCACCTCTAGGCAAGCACCAGCATCAGCACTCGCTCTAAACTGGAGCACAGACAGACAATCCTGGGATTTGTCCCAAATCACCGCAGTCTCTGTGCCAGACCCCCCTATCAGCTGGTGTGTGTGTGTGTGTGCAGTTACATAGCCTCCTTAAGCTTTAGTATAAATATGTTTAGCCGTTTCTTTATTCCCCGGGCAGTAATCCCTCGAACACATTTCGAGTTGCATAGAAATAGCAGCCGAATAACTCCCGAGCCACGGCTGCCGGGGATATTGTGAGTGTGTGTGTGTGTGTGTGTGATCTCTGCCGAGGCCACGGTTTCCTAAGGATCTTAGAGAGCCGAGCATCCTGAGCGGCACGTTCCCGCCGGCGGGCTGCGAGCCCCAGCAGCAGAGCCGGCTACTGGCCACCCACCCCTCCGAGAGAGACCCATTGCCAGCTCCTGACCTCCCCGCTGGAGCCCACGGAGCCGGTGGCTCCCCGAAAGAGAGGTGGGTGAGGATGAACAGCAGCAGGAGAGAGGGGGAAAAGAACCCAGATTCGGAGCCCGGGGGTTTGGGGAGGGAAAGGAAACTTGGGTGAGCATTAGCTGCTGTGTTTATATTTATATATCTAGCATATGGCCAGGAGCAAGCAGCGCTGAGCTGATTTCAGAAGAGAGGGGGAACCGGGGAGCAGCTGTGCAAGGGGCAGGGAGGAGGATATTCCCTCTCCCAAGCAGTTTTGGGGGATAACTTGCTCGGTAGCGCCGCTTGCATTTGCTCCCGGCTGTGAGAAGTGGGGGAAAAGCAACTTCCATGGACGAGGCTGGCTCAGAAGGGCATGGGGGGGTCGCTTCTCCAGAGCTGGGGTGTCTTCTCCAGGGCTCTCGGCTACCCGAGTAGGATGAGGCAGGATTACAGGAACGTGCTCCCTATGGAGAAATCCTGGCCACAAATGCTCTTTGCTGGAGGATTGGTGCAAATGTCTGGTGTCGCACCAGGAGCTGAGTGGGGACGGGCTCCCTGAGCTGGAGAGGGTCTCGCTCCACCTTCCCCACTCGCAGACCAACATCTACCTGTCTCAGTAGTTGTTTATGAACCTCCGAGCCTTCCTCTCCAGCTGGCTTATGGCTACCAGCCAGAGGGAAAGGCTACCTGGGGCTCAGGGGGATGCATAGGACAGGCCAGCAGCTCCCTTCTCATGCTGACACTTTGTTTCTGGCTTGCCCGGATTTACGGGCTCCAGCAAAATGAACATTGTCCCATTAAGTTTTCTGCAGGTGGGGAAGGTGCTGCCGTGTCCTGGTGAGGACGTGGCCCCCCCGGGTGCGCACAGCTCATCAGGTTGTCTTAAGCTCTGGGCTAGTGGAGAGGGCTGGGGTCCAGCCAAGGGTGGTGGGGTGGGTGAGGTGCCCTGGAAAGCTGTGTCCCCGAGTCGTGCAGGGACTCCCACTCATCAGCACCCCACCAGTCAGGGCTTGGCTTCCCCAGGTTGGTTTTGCCTCCTGCAGCTCTGCCTCGCCAGCAGGAGGGGAGAAGAGCAGCGAGGTGCTGGTGGCCGGAGCTCGTGTCCTTTGTCAGGGTGGCTTTGGCACTGTAGAGTCCCCCCTAACACCACGCGAGTTCCATTACACCCACCAGCCTGGTGTGAGCCAGACCCCCAACTCACCCCCGTCCATCTGCACCCCCGAACAAGGGGGGACTGGACCAGTTTCGCTGATAATCACCAGCACGCACGGCCCTGCAGCACTGAGGCCGTGCTCGGAGATGTGAGCCCTAAAAAGAGAAGGGTTTGGACTTTTCTTGGCACAGGCTGAGGCTGACGATTTTCCACCTGCGACTGGGTCATGAAGCCCTTCTTTGCTGGTGTGCACCTACTCATCCCTCCACGGGGCAGGTTTCCCTGCCCAACGGATCACAGCAGATGTCGTTGGGTAGCTAACTGTTAGATTATTCCTCCTGCATCTAAATAGGCATAATTATGTCTTCATTAGCCCCAGACGGTGCGCTACAGCTTGATGTATGAGTAGTGTGAGGAGGGGGGGAGTGCGGGGAAAGCAGCCCCAGCCCCAATTCCGCTGCTGCGTTTGCCTGTCCTCTCCCCTTCGCCACCTCTGCAAAACTCCCCGCGTGCCGGGGAGGAACAGGGCTGCTCGGTTTCCTCTTCCCTGTGGGAAGTTTTGTAATTGAATCTCCTGCTGTGCTGTGCTTTATTTGCCTGCCTCCGGAGAGGCAGCGGGGCAGGCGGCCGGGGCTGCCCGGGGCGGTGGGCTCCCGGAGCTGCCGGGCATCCGCGGGCTGCACATGGTCACCGGGCTGAAGCCACCTCTCCGTGCTCCTGTGGGAGCTGCCTCCCGGGCTCCGGAGGAGGCTGTGAGCAGGTGAACCTCGCGCTCCTGCCCGAGAACCCGCTTGGTTTTATATAATATTATATATCTATAATTGTGTGTTTGTTGTTGCCATGGGAATGAGCACAATTGCAAAGGCTGGAGACTGATGTCAAGCCTCGGTCTGCACTGGGCCTTACTGGGGGCAAGTAAAGAGTCAGAAGGGGAAGTGGGCTGAGGGGGAGCCCCTTTGCTCTCTTCCCCACTCTGCAGGCCGGGCTGGGCTCTGCCAGAGAGGTACAGGCAGCTGGGAGAGGGGCAGGGATGTCCCAACCTGCAGCATTGCCTGGGGGCACTGGGGGGATGCTGGGGGCACTGGGGGATCCCAGTGGAACTGGTGCCGTCTGCCCTGGGCACAGAGAGGGCAGCAGGAGGGGGTCGTCTGCTGTCAGGGAAAGAGGGGGGCTTTTCTGCAGCCCTCAGAGCACAACCCAGCTGGGAGCAGAAATGTGGGGGGCTGCAGCTTTGGGGGTACAGAAGCAGTTGCCACTGGAGCGGGGCTGGGCAAGGGGACTGGGGCAGGCAGAGCCCCCGCTCCCTCGGGGCAAGCTGAGGAGCTTCTCAGCAACAAGTGGGGGCCGGGGGGGTGTCTCTCGGCTCTTTAATTGGTAGGGGAGCTGGGGGGGTGGGGTGGGGGTGATGCTCCCCGGCAAAGGGAGGGAGGGGGAAGAAAAGCCAGGCTGGAAATGAGGTTATATAAAAGATGTATGATTTGGAGAGCAGAGTGTCTCCTAATGAGGGCTGCACCGGCTCGCTCCACACCCATAAAAACCCTGGTTGGACGTCAAAGCGGATTCGTTTCGGTGATGCTGGGATAAAGGGGCGCAGCGAGGACTGGCTCCCTCCCTGCCAGCCCAGCCGAGCCCGGAGCCGCCGGGAGGGATGGGGACAGGGACGGGGACGGCTCCTCTCCGCCGCACGGTAAGTGAGGCGGCAGACGGGTTGTCCTTCCCCCCGCTACTTCCCGCCTCCCCCCACCCCACCCCCCCCACCCCCCCATCCCAGCCCCGCTTCTCCGGGAAACTTTGCGGCGGGGCAGGGGGTGCGGGACCGGCCGCGGAGCGCGGAGCCCCGCGGGACCGTGCGCTCCCTCGGGCGCTCGTCGGAAGAGCTTCCCGCCGCCGCGGGGCACCGGGGCTGAGCCGCTCCGCCGTGCCCTTGGCCGGGGTGGAGGCGGGGGTGACGGCAACGGCGGATTCTCAGCAACGGCGGATTCTCAGCCCCGCCGGTGCGGGCAGCCGGGCTCTGCCTCCCGGCTGCGGGAGCCCGGGGCTCGGCGGAGGTGGCCGAGCGGGGAGGGGAGCGAAGGACACGCGTGGGATCTGCCGGGCTAAAGCCGCTTTGCTGGAGCGGCCAGCGAGGCCGTGGGTGGCCGCGGGTCCCACCCGGTGTCGTCGTCCCCGTGTGTGTCCCGTCCCCCCCACCCCGGGCCGTGCTGTCCGCCGGGTCGCCGCGGTCGGTGTGTCGCCCCCCCCCCCCCCCCTTGCTCCACCCGCCCCTCCGCGCCCCGGGGGTCCGCTGCAAACTTCCTCCGCCGCCTCCGTGCTCGGCTTCCCCCCCGCGTCCCTCGGGCTGGGGGGGCGCTGAGCCAGCTGCGGGGAGCGGAGCGAAGCTGGCTGTTATCTCCCTCCCCCGCAACTCTTTGCAGCAAGTTTGTATGGGGGGGGTGGGGGGGGTGTGGTGTCGGGGGGCTGCTTGCACGGGCGGGCAGTTTACCGGAGGGGGGTTTGGAACAGCGTGCCCGGGGAGGGGGGCAGTTTGCCGGTGTGCTCCGGGGAGGGCAGGGGGCCAATTTGTCCAGGGAAGGCAGGCGGGCGGCGTGCCCGGGACAGCCGGCAGTTTGCCCGGGGAGGGAAGGGACAGGGGCTGGGGCAGGGCGGGGGGGGGGGGCCGGATGAAATCTCTCCGGGGAGGGGAAGGGGCGGGGGATCGGGGAGGGGGCAGTTTGCCCAGGGAGGGGGCGGTTTTCCCCGGGGAGGGGGCGGTTTTTCCCGGGTGTGGGGGGTAGCTTCCCGGGGGGGGCGGGCAGGGCAGGGCTGCCCCCCCTCGTGTGCCCCCCCCCGCCAGCAGCGGGCGGTGCTGGAGCTGTCCCAGGTGCTGAACACCGCCCGACCGGAGCCCCGGGGTCCCCCCCCCCGCGACAGCTCGGGCACCGGCGGGGGGGCTCGGGGCTGCAGGGGACGCCACCGCCACTCCAGTGCAGGGTTTAGGAGGTGACCCCTGTGATCCCTGCTGCTTCCCTTGTCCCACGGGGTCGGGATGTCCCTGGGGTGTCCCCGGGCTACCGGGGTGGGGGCAAGATCCCCACCCAGCCCAGGGTGGGGAAGAGACACCCCGGCGCGGCTCCAGCCCCCGAGTGAAGCCCTGGGATGTCCCGCTTACGGCCGGTTCCTGTCCTTCAGGGAGAGCCGGGGGTCAGGCCGGATCGTGCCCCTTCCCTCTCCCCACCCAAGCACCAAGGACCTCGACAGACCCCTCCGGAGGCGCCTGAAACGCAGGCGGGAGTTGCTGTCGCAGGGATCAAAGGAGATGAACCCTCCTTGCCCTGCCTGTGGTCTTGGTTTGCAGTAGATAGTAGAAATCTTTTGGTTTTTACCGGCAAAGCAGAAGAAAAGAGACCTCTGTACGTGCACATCTGGAGTGTCTGGTGCTGGGGTGGGTGTGTGTGACCCCCATCCAGCTCCAGTCCCGCAGAGCTTCTCCTTGCCTCGGCTCTGCGCTCCCTGAGCATGCTGACTCCACAGCCCAGGTGCAGACATTTTCTTCCAACGCTTCCAAGTTATGACTGTCAGGAGGAAATTCTGGCAGGCAACTTGACAATTATCGGCTGAGCCCCCGAGGAGCTGATCCGCCTCTCGCTGAAATGGAAGGGAAGTGTCTCCTTCCTTCCCGTGGGAGCCCAGGCTGGCTGGACTGGGAGACAGGGGGAGATTTCAGGGGGACAGTGGCAGTGGTTGAGGGGTTGGATTGCTTTAAATGCTTTAAACACCAGCTCCTCTTCCTCTTCTACGGCCCCAAATGCTGATGGCTGAGGCAGACAGCAGAACAGGATCTGCAGGGCTGATCACACAAAAGCTGTGGGGAGGCTTTAGGGGCTGGGGGGGGGGGGGGGCTGTTCAAAATACCGCTCTCCCAGAGATTTCTACCTGCCCATCTTGGCTGGCTCTGCTTTTTCTGTTAAAGGTCTTAGGTAGGGAAGTCTTATTTTAAAGAGTGTGGGGTTGCAGCAGCAATTTCTTCCTCCCTCTATTTTCTTCAGGCTCCTGTTACCCAGAATATTGTCTTAAAGATGCTACAAACTCAGCCAGATACTCCCCAGCTCTAAAATGTGCGTATGTTTGCAAACAAACTCCCTGTACAGAGTCTGTTCTTACGCAGACATGGGTTTTGGGGGCAATATTTCTCTAATCAGATACCTGCACTTGGAGAAGCATTACGTTCCCTCGTGAGCAAAGGAGAGTGACAAGTCCTTGTGCCCTTTGAATTCTGTTTATTCCCTCCGTCTGGCGATCGGGAGCGAGTACCGGAGAGGCCATTTTAGGCAGAGGGGTTTGGGCTGAATCCTCACTTGCAATTGATGTTGTGTGTCTGCTGACGGAAGGGCTCAGTCCTCCCTGACCCTCAAGGATATTTTGGCCCTGGCAGATGTGTTTTCTTTTTTTTTCCCTGCTTTGCTCGTGTATTTTGTGTTTTAGTGTATCTGTACAAAGGCTTAGGAAATCTGCCAGATTGCCTAAATCAGTGCCTGAAAACAACTATATATAGTAACTGATAAGTCACGTGAGCTCGGCTCACATAGATTAGCATTTACCTTTCCTGAGTAAATGAGAATATTGTTTGATACTTGTTGATACCATCAATTTTTACTAGAGAAATAAAACCCTGATAGCAAGGGACTGGTTTTGAGAGGAGGCTCCAAATGAAGCTAAAATGCCTTTGCTCTATTCACGCTGTTCTGATTGTGCATTAAATCCAATCTATATATGTGACCTGATCTCTTGTACGTAGCCAAAAATAAACATATTGTGTCCCGAAGAGGGAAGGATCTGTAAGCCACTGTCTGGCTGAAGCCGGATGAAAGCGTGTTTGCTTCCAGCCGCTTATTCCAAATTAACTCGGCGATGGGCTGTGTGCGGTACCTGACCCCGTGTACCTCGGGCAGCCACCCTACAGGGCAGCCAGCGGAGCGAAGTACCAAGGGGATGCCAAAAAGTGCTGGGGATCTGGCTGTGGGCCCGCGGAACACGCGGTCTGGAGAGCCCATATGTTATCAATATGTTGGCTCTATACGCAGAGCGCAGAAACCTGCTAGTGCTGTGTGTGTGTGTACAAACCCGGAGGTATTTATGCTAAGGCAACTCTTTCCATAGCCTTTCTTTTACATGGCAATTCAGAAATGCTTAACGAGATCCTGCCATGCCCTTCTAGGGTAGGCTTGTCTTAATCCCATTTTGCAGAGTCTCAGGCTTATGTTTTCACACATGCTGAAAACGTGCTGAGGGAGCTGGGGTTGTTCAGGCTGGAGAAAAGGAGGTTGAGGGGAGACCTTCTCGCTCTCTCCAACTCCCTGAAAGGAGGGTGTAGCCAGGGGGGGTTGGTCTCTTCTCCCAAGGAACAGGCGATGGGACAAGAGGCAATGGCCTCAAGTTGTGCCAGGGGAGGTTCAGATTGGATATTAGGAAAAATGTTTACACTAGAAGGGTTCTTAAGCCTTGGAATGGGCTGCCCAGGGAAGTAGTTGAGGCACCATCCCTGGAGGTATTTAAAAGACGGGTTGACATAGAGCTTAGAGACATGGGTTAGTGATGGGTTTTATCAGGTTTAGGTTAGGTGTTTGGACTCGATCTGAAAGATCCCTTCCAACCTAGACAATTCTATGATTCTATGATTCCTTGCTTTTAAAGTCATGAAAGCTCAGTCTTTTCAGAGCGGGACCCATCCTTCCTCCCCAAAAGCCATCAAAATGATCATGTCCTTGGAAATACCAATGGCACGTCTTAGCCAAGGGCTCCAGTCCCGCTGCAGTGCAGTGGGACCAGTGGCCCTGGTGTGACAGCCTGCCCCACTGCTGTCTCTCCCCATGATGCCAGTACTGAGGAGCGGGGTCTTGGGAAGCCTAAATCCTCTCCTCTGGTGCAGAGAAAAATTCTCTGTTTTCAAGATAGGGGCTGGGGCTGTGTTAGCCAAGGACAGCATCACCAGAATTGGACTGTCCCATGGGGAAAGGGGAAAAGCCCCAGGAATTGAAGAGTATCTAGGCCCATTTCTCTTCCTCTCTCGCATGCACTCATGGCTTTCTTGCCGCAGTTCTCTATACCCAGCCCCATGTCCAGGGATGCTGGCAGAGCAAGGATGATGTGGCTGATGCTGCTTCTAAGGAACAGCCTCGTTCTTGCCGGCAGCACCTTCAGCAAAAATTAGGAAGCAGAAAATTCCACACACCCCCACCCCAATCCTGCCCAAATTAGAGCCAGAGCCCTCCGTGGGACAAGGAACGGGTCCCCAGAGAACTTTGCTGCTGCCGTTGATACTATGGCAACAAGTGCTAATGCAAAACCCTAAGAAAAGCGTGGACAGAAACTCGGGGGAACAAATTATCTCAGCTTTTTGCCTTGTGCAGTCAGCGAGGATGCTGGTGTAAAGAGGGCGAGAGTCTGCTTTGACTCCCCGTACCGGATTCAAGGGTGGGGAATCGCACCTCTGGTCCTCCTGGGCCTTTCGGTGTTGAACAGAGGTGGTGCTGGGGGATAGGGAAAATCCCACAGCCTTTTCAGCATCAGGGACCGGGCAAGAGGCTCGTACCTCCAGACCGAGGAAGCCAGGCTTGTGCCGTGAGGAGCCCGATGTGTTCCCGAGGTTTTTAAATAGTGACATGAGTCACTCTTTCTGCAAGTCAGTGACAATAAGGTTTATTGCTATTTAGTGTTCTAATTGGGCTACTTCCCCCACTGGCTTGATAGAGGAGGAAAATTTAATGCCGCACTGGAAGGATTTGGGGGAGTCAGCAGCGAAGGAGGGGATGAGAACGTGAGCCGCTGAAATGAGCCGGGAGTTTAATTCCTGGACCGACTCTGAGCCGAGAGCTCTGCCGCTGACTTTATTGATGCCGGCTGGTGGCTCTGGAGCTATTACAGCTCCAGCCAACCTGCTGCGATTTTTAAATTCCCTTTTTCTTTCTTTCTAAATGGAGCCACGATTCCCCTCTCGTGCTGCGATTGGATTTCAAGACCATCCATCAAGTGGCATTTTCTCATTTATTTCCTATCTACCTATTTTGTCATTTAGGACAAAGTGGTGGTGTGTTAACACGGGTCCCATTTGTCAAACCGGAGTCGCTGGTGTAATTCCAGTCCTCTCGGCGAATTGATGGTGGTGAAATTTATGTTTTACAGATGGGCCAAGCCCTAATAAGAACATCAGTTTTAGATGGGGTTAGCGGCAGAATTGACGGTTTTATCTAAACTCCGTTTCAGCCGCACTCTGCAGGCGCCAAGAAAATATTGTACGAAACAGTAAAAGAGAAATGGCAGGCATGTTACTGAAATATGCTAAGCCTTGAACTCCAAATTAAAACAAAACCTTGTTTCTGTCATCTAAAAAAAAAAAAGGGAGTTTTGTCAACACAGTTGTCTTGGCAACGTTGAAATGCATTGCCTGCGGTCGGCTTGGAGCATCGGGGTTCGTATCGGATGGGGTGAAGGGAAGAGGTACGAGGGACTTCATTAAATTACAGCAAACTTTCTCTGTGGTTCTGCCTCCTCCAGGGTTGTTGTTCCGTGATTAGAATTATAGAATCATAGAATGGTTTGGGTTGGAAGGGACCTTAAAGCCCGTCGAATGCCACCCCCTGCCCTGGGCAGGGACACCTCCCACCACACCAGGTTGCTCCAAGCCCCCTCCAACCTGGCCTTGAACCCCTCCAGGGATGGGGCAGCCACAGCTTCTCTGGGTAACCTGGGCCAGGCTCTCACCACCCTCACAGCAAAGAAGTTCTTCCCCAGATCTCATCTCAATCTCCCCTCTTTTAGTGTCAAACCCTTCCCCCTCCTCCTATCGATCCACTCCCTCATAGGATAGGAGTGTGCAGGATGCTGGCTGGAATGCAATGGAATAGAATAGAATAGAACAGAATAGAATAGAACAGAACAGAAGAGTCCAACTGCCTAGAAGGCTGCTTGCTCAGGCAGGTCCAGGCTTTTCTCAGGCATTTAATTCCCCGGAGAGGGACGCTTGGGATGAAGGCAAAAGCAAGTGCCAGGAGTTGGATAAATGGGCAGGTCGTGGGGCTTTGGGGCAGCTTCAGCCCGATGATATGGCCATGAACAAATGTGTATTGCTTTGCTTTCCGGAAAAATGACCCCCTGATTAGAGGCAAATGAACCCTCTCCGGGAATGGATGTAGATTTCTTTGTATCAGAAAGCAAGTATTTATTTTATTAACTGTTTTTTAGTAGTGATAGACATATTTTCAATGCAAACACCCGTGCCCTGCTGACGTGGGGGGAGGCGAGGGGGTCTCCAAGGCTGAGACCTCGACACTTCATCCCTTTGGCTGCATCTTCTTCCTCGAGCCCATTGGTTCCTGTGGCTGCACGGAGCGGTCCAACAGCACTGCAGCATCACTGGATGCTGGGCGATGGCACCAGGCTGTGGGACAGATGGCAAAGTGCCTCTGATTTCATTCACTCCTAGGTGTAAATCAGGTTTATCGGGGGTGAAGAAAATGTCATGGCCCAGGTGAAATCACCTCTTCCCGGCCTCGTGCGCTAGGGATGGGAAGGGAGAAGCAGAGCGTGTCGTTTGGCTGTGAAGGAAAAAGGGCTCGCTCCTTCCCGGGTGGATTTTGGCAAGGTTGATGGGAGGTGGATAATTAGAGATAGCTGGGGGAACATTGTCTATATATTCTCAGGATTAAAAGGCCACGTATGTGGATACAGCTCGGCGTCGGGCTGAGCCGAGCGGGAGTTGAGCGCAGAACTGCTGGCACGAGCGAGCTGGCTGCCAGTGAATCACTTTAATGCTCCATTTTCAAATGCACAAACACGCAGGTTTACAGTAACTGTGCATATGTTGCGTCCCATTGCTCCTCATCAGATTCACTGACGCTCCGTGGGTCGTAAAAATTAAATGGGCATAAATCCATCAGCCCTGGGGTTCTTCATCGAACGCTATAAATCCCACGAAAACTAATTAAATAAGACAATGGTGTCCATTTAAAGCTGGCACGTAGAAATGTAAGCCATTACCCCAGCCAAGACAAGGCTCAAAAATCAATTTGCGAGGGCGAGGGCAACCCGAGTGCCCCCCGCCGAAGGGCTGATGTCGGGAGGTACAAGCTCACCGCAGCCTCCAGCAGCCGGCCGGGAGAGTTCAGAGATTGCGTTAAGCTCCTAAGATTTATTTCTCCCTCCGCTTTGCTTCCTAAATCAAATCACCCAATTAACATATGTACGGGCGTTTGTTGCTTGCAATGTTATCTGGCGACTCGGAAAGCTTTTCGTCACTGCTTTTCGTCGGGGTTGTTTGTTAAAGCGAATGCCTCGGCCGCTGCCGTAGGGAAGCCTGTTCTGCTGCTCTTCCCTGCGCTGATTAAAGCCTCCAAACAAGCCATGTCAGCGCGGATCGGTGTCGGGATCAGAGCTAACGCTTCTCGTAACGCTTGTCTGGAGGGCTCAAAGTTTGCAGCTCTGCGGGGTTTGTTGCTCTTCTGTAAATCGAGTTGGTTTTTACGCTTTGGAAAGGGGAGGGAAAGCGAGGCAGGGAGTGGGAGGGCACCCTCCGTGGGTGTTTATCTAAGCGGGGTGGCTCAGCGGGGAGCTGAGCCCGGCTTTCCCACAGCATCAACCATCTCCCGCTGTCCTTCGAGGGTGAAGGAAGCGTTTCCACCTGAGTAGTCCCCACCCCAGTGAAACCCTGCTCCCCACGCCGCTCTCGCTGGTTTTAAAGAGTTAGACGTGACACCTCCAGTAGCTTTAGATATACGACCTGGCGAACGTACTACTGCTCTTGGGTTCATAAATCAGGCTGTTAATGATGCTCGTAGGGAGAAGGGAACTCGGCAGAGCGGAGCACAGCTCAGCCATCCGTGCCGCAGCCCGCGTCTCCACGTCGTTTCGCAGGGGGTTGAATGATTCAACCGAAACGTGTCCCCTCTGGGAATAGATGTCCCAGGACACCCTGGGAGCTGGGCACGGGGTAAGCCCTGACCCGTGCTGGGGAAGTCTTCTAGGTGTCTGCCGCTGCCTTCTCGTGCCCTGAACTTCTCCCTCTCCCTCCCATCTTCATTCTGAGTTTGTGCAAGATTTTGTAGATGGAAAACGGTTGGGCTCAATGATCTTAAGGCTATTTTCCAACCTAAACGATTCTATGATTCTATGAAAATGCTTGTCCAACTCTTCTCCAAAGGAACAGAAAGGTCAGGGGCTTAGAGACAGGTTGCCCTCAATCTCTTTGCCTGCCCCTCTGCTGTCTGGCTGTTTTCTGACCCTCCTTACTCTGGGAAGCAGCTGAGAAATAGGAAAGAAAAGGCTTGAGTTTGAGGGAGGGAGAAAAAAATCCTGAACAGGCAAATAATGTCGTTCCCTGTCTTCCAGCCAGTCCCCAGCTGCTGCTGCAGAGCCCGAAGCTGAGGCAGGGGGAGATACCGGCCACCGATCACCCACGGGCGAGAGGGTGCAAGGGCAGGAGCAAGTCACTCTCTTGTCTGTAGGGTACACGCTGGTGCTCACCCCTGTCTTGGAGAAATCCCTGGCTGGGTGCTTAGACATCTCCTATCTACTTTTTTCTTTTTTTCCCTCTTGTAAGGAATGCCGAGGCATCGGCAGGTTTCGGGGATAGGGAACGATGCGCACCCAGCAATAATGTTGTTCCCTGGGATCTCGCAGGCTGGAGCTGCACATGTGACAAATTATAACCTTTGCTATAAGCTTTTTGGAGGAAAGGACTGGAAATTGGTCTGGTGGGAGAGGAGTGAGGGACTGTAAACATTTTGGGGTTTCTCAGCTTTTCGGGGCGGGTGAGGGCCCTTTCCAGTGAGCTCAGCATCGCCCCGCTCCCCTGGAAGAGCTGCAGTGAGTGGTTGAGCGGGGCTGAAAGGCATCATCTCCTCTGGCTGTTGAGCATCTGCCTGTCAGAGGGACATGCCTGAGGGTGACAGGGGCTCGTGCCGGGCAGTCTCCAAGATGGCCTTGGCCCTGCCAAGATGGGCACGATGCAAACACAGACTTCAGTGGCCGTGAGGAGTTCACGAGGACCGCGGAGCCAGTGACTAATCCAGAGCAAACAACAGGGCTGTCCCCTGGCCAGGGAAGCTGAGAGTCCCGCACAACATGGTACTTACACTGATTTCAAAGTCTCGTTTGTCCTTACGGCGTCAGCTAATGCATTAGAAATGAGTCCTGCATTAATGGGTGGCTTGCCCAGACATCAGGGTGATGGTGACCTCTTTGGCAGGGGACCAGCGGAGGCACTGGGGGATGCAGGGTCTGCGCTGGTGGGCTGCTGGGCTGAGGAAAAGACAGATCCTAGGCAAGGAGAAGGAAGCGGGTCCTGTGCTTTGGCACCAGCACCAAAGAGCCTGTGAAAGAGGGGTAAGACTGGTCCGGGGTCTTGCTGTGTGCAGTGCTGCCGGTGAAAGCAAAGTCTGGCTGGGAAAGGGATGGAGGGGCTGGAAAGGAAGGAGGAGAGGGGCAGGACCTTCCCTGCAGAAGCAGATCCAAATATGTGACCTTCCCTCCCCAGGTGGCCTTGGAGGAGATGTCCCGCTCCGCCGCCCCGAGCCCTGCGAGGTGGCACAGACCAGCACGGCTGGCCCAGGTCCTGCTCCAGTGACCTCTGGCCAGGGCCACTTGCGGGAAGTCACCCAGCAATTAGGGCTTAAGTCACCCGGGTTAATTAGCCCATGAGGAGGTGACTCCCCACTGACCTGTTCGGGTGGCATTTAACTCTTTGTGTGCTGCTACTGCTCCACAGGGCTCAGTAATGGCAGCAGAAGGGCAACAGGGTTTAAATCCATCTGCTTGTGTTATTGGGCTTTAATTGCTTTATTCTTTATTTGCCTGTAAAGAGCCAGTCTGGGGTCAGTGGCCTTCATCGAATGAGGATTAAAATGCTCAAGTGAGTTGATGCCGAGGCTGGTGTCACTGTCCTGCCACTCAGATCCCTGTTTTTCCCATCCGGGTGCTGGAGGGAGCTCCTGGCAGGAGCCGGAGGGATGGAGGGGGGCTCAGGGCTCTGGGCCTGAAGGTGCAAGCGCTGCCCTGAATGTGCTGCCTCTGGGAGACAGAAGAGTGTTTTCTTTGGCACATCACGTCAACCCAAGCCTGCAGATCTAGTACCCTCTGTTCTCTCCCCAAAAATTCAGATTTAAAAAAGGCGGCATCTGCATTTCAGCGTGCTGCTAAATGTCAGGGCACAGTCACAGGGAGAAATGTTCTCCAGAGCCTCTAAGAAACGCAAAGGGAACATGGAGAGGGTTTGGGAGCCGAACTTCTCGAACACAAGCGTAAACACACGAGAACCGGGGTGCCATCAGCAGTCAATGAGACATGGCTCCCCACGCCACGCGAGGGCCGTAGAAAGTCATGCCCAGCTGCACGAGGTTCCCCCCGAGAACCTCCGAGAACTCCTCTAGATGGTTTTCCATCAGCTAAAGCGGTTTGTTTGGGAACTGTTGGGAGCTGGATGGCAGGGCTGGGCACGGGGGAGCGTTAGATTTGCCTCCTGGATCCCCGTGAAATACGGGGAGAGGAGGAGCCGAGTCAGGCTGAGGCTGTGATCCCTATAGCCAGGATTAAAAGCACTTGCCATTATAAGTGCTTCACTGGAACTCAGGGTAAGGGGAGCTGAGTGTCCTCTTCTACCACCTCATTTTGCTTGTGGCTGCTACTCTTCCTCCTGAAGCATCGAAACAGCCTTGGCGTGAACGCGTTTCATCCCGGGCAGGGCCATACGTCCCCTGTCTGGTTGCCCCAATCCATCTCGGCCATCAGGTTGTTGGATACTCTGGAAAACGCATGGAGACAAGGTCCTCAGCCGGCAGAAATTGCCGCCGAGCTCCGTGTGGCTCTGCCCGTTTGCACCACTCGCTCACACGGGGGGTGTTTTTCTTGCGACCCAAGGACGAACCGGGGAGGGTCCAAGCAAGACTGCCCGGCAGCCCCCTCCCAGGGCTCCCCCACTGCCCCCCCCTGCGCTTCCCCGGCCCCCGCCGAACAGATGGTGCTGATTTTCACAGGGGGAGCGGAGGAAACAAAAGCCCAGAGCGATGGGAGGCTGCAGCCTGTCTCCCAAATGCAGCCCGGGGGATGACATCTGTGGGGACGGGCTGATGCATGTGGGTGTCTGTGGCGTGCCGAGCCCCGTGCCGAGCCTCCACTTACGCCTGCCCTTCCTCACTTTTCTTCTTCCTTTTGTGTTTTTTTGTGTTTTTGTTTTTTTTTTTTCTCCCTCCTCTCTAGATAAAGAAGCCCGTGGACCGTTTGCGGGGATGCCGGTGAAGCAAGCGGGCTGCCTCCCCCTCTCTGCCCAGCGCGGGACCAGAGGCTGACTGGAAGCTGGCATGTTGCCCCCTCCAGCCCCTGCTTGGCCACACGATGCCCAGCCCTGCCCGCCCTGCCCCTAGACTTGCTTTCCACCCGTGATATACCCCTGCCTTCCCCAGGACATCGCTCTGGGAGAGAGGCAGCAGGGAGCATGCTGCAGAAAGCCAGCCCCCGGCCGAAGCCCAGAGGAGCTTTGCAGTGAGGCCACTTGCTTAAAAGCCCCAAAAGTTGGCCCTTTCCCCCTCCCTCCCGAAAAGCATCTCAGGCAGTGAATTTCTCTGCTCTCAGTGCGTGTCGAGGTCCTGGTCTGCAGGCTCGAAGAGGGGGGGCTGCCATGGAAGAGAATGTGTTCAGCGTGCAGCAGATACAGCCCAACGTCATCTCGGTGAGGCTCTTCAAGCGCAAGGTGGGCGGCCTCGGCTTTCTGGTGAAGGAGCGCGTCAGCAAGCCGCCCGTCATCATCTCAGACCTGATCCGGGGAGGGGCTGCAGAGCAGAGTGGCCTCATCCAGGCTGGGGACATCATTTTAGCAGTCAATGGCAAGCCCCTGGTGGACATGAGCTATGAGACTGCGCTGGAGATACTGAGAAGCATTGCCTCCGAGACCTACGTGGTCCTCATCCTGCGGGGCCCCGAGGGCTTCACCACTCACCTGGAGACCACTTTTGCAGGCGACGGGACGCCAAAAACCATCCGTGTCACCAGACCCCTCTGCCCGACTCCGAAGGTGGTTGACTTGTCCAACCCAAGCCTGCACAGCAAAGAGCAGCCGCTGCCAGCAGCCGACCGCACCATGGGCTCCCTGTGGACAAGAGAGATCGGGCGAGAGGTGGAGCCGATGGTCCACGTTAACGGCGTCGTTACCAGCAGCAAAGGGCAGGACGCTGGGAAGGGGAAGGAGGGTGCTTGTGGTCACCCTTGCCTCAACGGTGGTGTGGAAGACAATGAACTGCTCAAAGAAATCGAGCCCGTCCTGGATCTCCTGAAGGGCAGCAGTAAGGACAGCAATGGAGATGCACCCGCCAAGGTAGAGACAAGAGATATAGAAGTCCAGGTGGACTGGTAGGTCCCTAACTACATTTTTTACATTTGGTGACGTGTGCTGGGTTTGGCTACCCAATGCGGCCGGTTTAGGTGTCGGTGGGCACCTCTCCAGAAAGGGCTGCTGTCTGACCCAGCAGGATGGAGGGGGAGAGGAAGGGATGCGAAAAGAAAAAGGGGGAAGTGATTGATGAGAGGAAGATAAAAGGAATGAAAAATTTGGAATGGGTGGTGGAAGACAGGGAGAAAGATGTAAGCGCGGGAAACGGGGGAGACAGCAGGAGTAACGTGTCACGGAAAGCTGAGATACAGGATGGAGTGGATCACGGGCTGGGCTGGGAGTTGTTTCTGTTCTGTGGTCTCCATCTAATTTATTGTAAGCTTTAAACAAAATCCCGTGCCTCAGTTTCCCCACCTGCCAAATAAGATTCATGGTGTTGTCTGTCCTTGCTCTTCTGCTTTGGAGCGCTCCCCTTGAAATCTGCTGTTGATTAACTGCCGGAGAGGGAGCGGGAAGGTCAGACCAGCAGGGTACGGTGCTTCCCAGGAGTTTCAAAACCTTCCGTGCTTTTGGCAAACAGGCTCTGGCTTTGGGGAGCGGAGAGGGGGACCCCCCCAAGTCCAGCTCCAGCTGAAGCCAAAGGGACCTGTGTGCAAGGGCAGTGGGACCTGCTTTGGGTGGTCCTGTCTTCTGGGAAGGGGGGAAATGTTTCCCGTCAAGAGAAATGCCCATCCCTTGTTGAAATGCAACAGCGGAGCTGCCTGTTCATCCTCTCCGCTCTTTCTAGATCAAGCTAATTATTTCAATATGTATCTGCATGTCTAACAAGGGTGGGGACATAGAGGTGCTTGCCCCACGGCTTCTTGAGGAGGGTGAAGTCCCATCGGGCGGATGGAACAGCTTTGTTTCAGGTATCTGCTTCTGCAAGAGGCCACGTGTGTGGTGTTGCCCTCTTAATCCTCCTCGGCATTTCCCTGAGATACAGACCATCGCTCCGGAGCCAAAAGCAGCTCCCGGTGGTCCTTCATGCTTTGCAAATGTGTTGTTAGTAGCTATTTTTATATTTTTTTTTTTTCTCGGTACCAGCTCTCTCGCCTCCTGGCCGTTTATTAGCAGTGATAGGTTGCCTTTGCCTGTTGCCTTTCCCCAAGTCCCCGAACGCGTTTTAGCACTGTCAAGTGCTGCAGCAGGTTGTGGCTGCCCTCGGTTATCGACCGGCTGTAAAAAGCCAAGAGGCTTTTTCAGGAGGATTGACTGAAGCCGGCGATCTCGGCTCTGTGACAGAGGGATTTGTAACTTCAAGTTCCCTTCGCTGCACCTGCTTCCTTAGGGGAGGGGGTTGGGGGGGAGAGGGGGGGGGGGGGGGGAATGGTATTTATTTGTTTTATCCAAAACAACCAGAGATGAAAGGCAGAGCTGTTGGCTGCAGAGGAGCGGGTTCCCTGGGGTGGGATCGCTCCCAATCACTCCCATCACAAGCCAACACTCACATCCTGTGTTTTCCACCTTTTTTTTTTTTTTTTTTAATTTTCGGCTGCTTTCGCGCCATTATCTCTGCTCTCCCAAATCATGCCTTTTTTCTGCAGAGGACACGGTTACTCAAAGCCCTTTAGGGTGGTCACACTGAGTCAGAGGGAAATAAAGAAATCCGCTCGGTGCCGGCGGCGGGTGGTGGACGTCTGGGGGGGAGCGGTGGGACAGGGCGTGCTCAGGAACATCCTTCCCTGCCATCCCCTCCCCACACACCCCCCCAGGTCCCAAAACACTGCTTTTTTGTTTGGCTGCTTTCAGAAACTGTTGGTTTTGGTCTCTGCTGTGTGACAGGAGGCAATTTAACCCCCTGAGCTCCCTGAAAAGTCGAGGGCTACCTGTCCGGACTGCACATCCTTTAATCCATCACCGACCCATCCCTGGGGGAACCTGATTTAAGCACCCAAAGAATTGAGACCTTGAAGGGGTTGTGCTTGACTACAGGTCCAACAAAACGTGCTTAAAAACCCCTTCTGTCCCTCTGTTTTTGCTATGACTGCTGCGATGGAGCTGGGGGTCATGACCCGGTGAAGCCCCCGGAGGGCACAATCCAAGCATTGATACAAGGTACAGCTTCACCTTTCAAACCCTGTCCCCCAGTGTCCCTGTCCTGTCCCACCAGCTGCAGGTTTTCTGAAGAAATTCTGCTCTGGCTGGGGGGAAAGATGAAAAATGTGTTTTTTTTTTTCTTTGAGCAGTCTCTTCTCCTCATAAAGAGATTAAACCAAAACACTTTGAATTCACTTAAACTGAAGGACCTCAAACCAGCAAGAATATTAGTGAAGTGGGTACTTCACCAAAACTCCACTCACTTTATTTCTCAATGTCCTTTAAAAAAATGATCTATGAAATCTATGTACCCTGGGACTGAAAAATCCACTTTTCGTTCAAAATTAGTCTTCAATCTTCCGCTTGATGAAAAGCCGCAGCCTCACTCTTGTGAGGTAGGACTCTGTACGAGTGAGAAGACCTGGGCTCACCTGGAGAAGTGGGAAAGGAGATATACCGCAGGGAAAACTTGTCGAGAGCTGCTCTGCAGGCTAAAGGGCACTTCTCCTCCCACTCCTGCGACGTGCTGGAGATGATTCATCTCCTCTGCCTGGTCTCAGACAGAGCTGGGGCACGGTGAAGGTCTTCTACAGTGAGAGTTTTCTTGGTCCGCAGGAGAAGTGCGGAGAGGTCAGGCAACGACAGGGAGTGGAGAACCATGGAGACTGCGTTGATTGATGTCAAAGAAATGCCCCCAAAAATAAGCAAGTCTTAAGAGACTGATGCTGCTTTCGTGCTGTAGGCTATGACTTCTCCAGGCTGGGGGGGAACAAGCAAAGCTGGCGTTAGTCAAAACAGGAGTAGAGCTCTACCTAGACACCAGGAGGGTGCAAAACCTCACTCAAGGTTGAGCTCGACACCTACAGCCTTGGACAACTTGACCATCGATCCAGCTGGAGATGTTGGTGTCGGGACTAATCCTGTTCTGTCTCTGTCTTCTCCTGGTGCTGACCTTCAGAGCCTGCAGCACTTTGTCAAAGCCAGAGCATCTCACAGAGCTGTGACAGCTTCCCGAGGGTGAAGAAGGAATGGTAGAACTTGTAGGTTATTCCTAAGGAGCCAAATGCTTCTTGTTCAAGGTGGGCTTTGCCAAAAGCAATTCCAATTACACCTGATGCTCTGGGTTTCCAGCCCATGTTTCTAACGTTATTTGCCAGGAAAACTGGGAACTGGGAAGGTTGCGCTTGGGGGGAAAAATCAGTTCATCTCCATCCCTTGCACCTGTGGTCTGCACTCCCCGGGGGAGATGTCCATGCGATGACCTGGCCTTTGCTCCCTGCTGATTTCCAGCTGTAAGGTGGCCTGGGTCCATGGTGCGTGCCGAGGCGATGGGCTGCAGCCATGGGCTGAATGTCTGTGACTTGGCTCAAGCCGGCTGCGGTGAAGTCGATCATAAAACAGAGCATGGAAGTGGGGCGCAAGGTATGATGAGAGCTGGCATTTCTGCCATGAGGCTCACCGTGGGCTAGAAAACAAAAATAGAGTTTGATTCACTCTCTGCCAGCTAACCTAGGTCTGTTTTTCCCTCTGAGCTCTAGGAAGATTGTCATGTCCCATCTTCCCCCCACCGAGTTGCCAGTATTTATTTTTCCTCTCAGGTCTATTCCATAACATGAACAGCATGATGGAAACATGGCAGTTTCGGTCCAAAAAGCAGCATCAGCAGCCCTGAGAGGGAGAAGTGTGCTGAGAGCAGGAATCCTGTTTATGAAGGGTATCAAGGTTTCAGGCTCCATCCTGCATTGGAACAAACCCCGTAATTTTGCAGTTCTCGAAGAGAAAATTCTCTTCCTCCCACCTCCTTCACTGCCGCCAAAATCTCTTTGTGTTGCTCAAAACATTTCATTTGCATTTCTGATGTCTTCATTATTCTGTACTTGGACACGAAAACTTTAAAACCTCTGAAATGAAAAGGTTCCCTGAAACTATCATGCTATTGCCATTCTGCAGAACGGTGAAGTAGGAAGCTTTGGCAGTGAATAACCCTCCCCTTCTCCCTCAGCGGATTCTTCCTCATCACTCTGACTGCATCAGTCTAATCCAGAGAGGCATTTTGTGCCTGCAAAATAACAAATTCCACCCGAATGTGCCCCCATGGAGCCCTTCCGACCAGGCTCCGAAGCACCCTTCACCCGCTCAGCCCCCTGGGCTGGTGCTGCTTCTCACATCCCATGGGGCGGCCGTTCTCGTTGTAGGTGGTCCCAGCAGACAAACCCATGGCCCAAGTATGAGCCCGCGCTTCCCCAGCAGACCTGATCTGCATTTGGGCTCCAGATGAGATGCTGGGGCTGGAATCCACAGCTCTTTGAGCTCTTTGGGCTCTTTGGCACAGCCGGGAAAGGACGAGCATGGCAGTTGCAGGTTGCATCTGATGCTGGCTGAATCTCCAACAGTGCCGGCGGGAAGACTTTGGGATCATTTGGATCTGTTCCCAGGTCTTTATCTGTCAATGCCTACTCAACGGCATCTACCAACTTTGTATTTCATTGGCCTCGCTCCAAAACTGCTCTGTGCAGCTTCCTCAGCTCATTAGTCCCTAATCCCAGCACTGGGCACAGCCCAGCGATGCTCTGACCTTCTGATGGAGCAAGACCTTCTTCAAGCCATGCCATGTGCTTGTGGGTGAGGCTTTTCTCTTCCTTCAGTGCCGTCCAAGCTCCCCTTTCTCATTTAGGAAGTGGTTTCTTGCTTTGATCATCCTGCAATCACCCACTCTGGCCACGCTGCCTCTCCGGGGAGCGCATCCTACCTTGTGGAGTTATTCCTTCTGCTTCCAATGTTCCCACTTCCTTCTGAGCTCTCTGCACCCTGAAGATCCCAGCCCCTGTCCCACCCCTGCTCCTGCAGATCCCTCTAACTTGTGCTGTTGCACCAGCCCTTTCCTTAAACCTCGAGGCGAGGAGTCTGCAGCCAGACTTTGCCAATGTTGCAGACTCTGAGCTGCCCCAAGGGCATGATAGCAAAAAGATATTAACTTCTGAGGGTGCAATGCCCTCTGGAGTGCGGTTTTCCATGAGACAAGAACCATTTATCCTGGCCTCTAGCGCTGGAAGGAGGAGCAATGTGCAGCACAGCCTTGGAGCCCTCCCCGAGGACATGCCAGGAGAGGGGAAGAAAGGAAAATAGAATCACAGAATGATAGGAGTTGGAAAGGACCTCTGGAGATCATCTAGTTCAACCTCCTTGCCAGAGCACGTCCACCTACAGCAGGTTGCACAGGAACGTGTCCAGGTGGGTTTTGAATGTCTCCAGAGACGGAGACTCCACCACCTCCCTGGGCAGCCTGTATTTCTCGAAGGTATTTCTCTCCTGCAGCTCAGAGAAAGCGGTGTGTGCCCACGTGAGCTTCACACGCAGGTCCCAAGCACCAGCGTAGGGTTTTCAGCTGCTGGGACAAGGGCCTGGAAGGAGTTCACGCCTTGTGGTCACTGCTATCAGCATCTCGGCATGAGAGCCATCATCAGGAGCATGGACATCCATGTCCTTATCGGTTCATCCAAATCAGCCCCTGGGCACTGCAGCAGCTAACGGTACCTCGCATCTCCGCCCGGGAAATCAGAGAAATCCTTCTGCCAAGCAAATTCAAAGGAGCCAAGTGACAAACTTTCTTTTTGCTCTTTTTTTTTTTTTCTCTCTCTTTTTGGAAAAGCTTTGGAAAAATTTCTCAAAGGGCTGTCTCAGCAACTTCCCTTCTGCCTCATCACTCTGAGCACTGCAACATCATCAAATTAGTCAAAAGAAAACAGTGGTGCCTCTCATTTCTCCAAACAGCCAGATGCTCTTTCCGAGGTGAGGCAGCATCCCAGGCTCTGCCTGTGTGCCAGTGGGGGAGGGCAGGATTCCTCTTTCTTTTTTTAAGTACCAGATTTTTGCTTTCAGTCCAAAAAAACAACATCAAAAGGTGTCCCTCCCCCAGAACTGGCTCTGGATCCAAAAGATTTTTTTAGTGCTGAAATGGTGTCTAATGGGTCTGGCAGAGGGACCCAGGTCAGAAGGATCTCTGGATCCTGGATCTGGCCTTT
The DNA here is from genome assembly GCF_964106895.1 of Numenius arquata. Classification (NCBI taxonomy): domain Eukaryota; kingdom Metazoa; phylum Chordata; class Aves; order Charadriiformes; family Scolopacidae; genus Numenius; species Numenius arquata. Next base: position 14,387,745 of record NC_133591.1, on the reverse strand, counting down.
GAGGGGGTTCAGCCAAACAAGTGCCTCCGAGGACAGATCTTCAGCATGGCTTCCAGTTCTTCAAAGACACTAAAGTGGTGAAATCCTCCTGTTCAATGCCCCAAAGCACCCAGGTTGGGTATGATGGTGAGTCGTGAGGATTTCTCCAAAGGCTGCCGGGAGCCAAGGGAAGCCCCCCTCTCCCCTGCTCCCACGGCAGCTCCCTGGAGGTGCCCAGCCTGGATGCCTCAAAACCCACCTTGGGGGACCAGAACCCCCCGCATCGCCCAGTGGGAACCCCTGTTCTTAGGGATCCCTGTCCATAAAATGCTTTTGGAAGCTCAGGCACAGTGTTCTGGACATCCTGTCACTCCCCTTGAGCGTGTGAGTGGCATCCTTATGTGAATACGGCAGGTCACCCCGCATCTCTGCTGATGGCTGGGGGAGCCAAGTCGAGAGTGGAAAATAACTGACCCAAAAGACCCCGTTCCTGTCCTGAGCTCACAAACAAGGCAGTTGCAAGAAACAGGCAGGAAATATTTGTAAAATGAAGCAATTGATTTTTTTTGTTAACTTTTCTTTCGCCCCATCTGGGGTGAGGCCGTGGCTGCTCTGAATGGGCTTTTCTCTCTCTGTCTCTCTCCAAAAGACAGAGCCGGATACTTCTGGGCAGCCTCATCCGGGAGAGGTCTGCGTTGGCTCAGGGCAGGGGCAGACACCCGCAGCCCTGCGAGGGATGAGGGACAGTCCTTCTCGCCCGACACCGAGCAAACTGCAGCACAACACCACCCCGGGGATGAGAGACACTGCCACCAGTTCAGTCTAATGGCTTTGTGACAGCCACGCTTGACTGGGCTTTTATCGCAGAGGCGAAGGGTGAGGGCAGCGCCTTTCTCATGCAGCCGTAAATCCATCAGGAATAGCAATACGCAACCCGTTCCTGCCCCGGCGGCCAACAGGCGATGGGAAGTGGAGAATTTGCTGCTGAGCATCCATCCCTCAATGCCCACCTCGACCTCACTGCTCCTCAGGACGGGGCATCTCGCTGTCAGGTGATGCTCGAGGCCAGTGAACAGGACCAGGTCCCCCCTCCAGCAAGACACAAAGTAGCCAACTACAGCGGTGACTTAATTCAAGCATCTGGTCTTTTTTCCGTGCCGTTAGCACAGGTATCAACGTTTATGGCTTTGCTGGTGTGCAGACAATGAAATTACTCCTCCAGCCTCCTGGTCGAGACCTCTGGCTGCTGCTGCTGACTGATAGATTCCTCTCCGAGGTTCCCTTGTGCCGGCAGATGCCCCTTTAGACAGGCTTGCAAACACCTTCCTGGAAGCAGTGGATCATGCCAGGCACCTGCAGGCATGTGCTCAGTGTCATTTCAGAGGCACCTGCGGGATATCTGGCACGCTGGGGTCTGTCTGCCCAAGCCTCTCCTGTCTGCATCAAGGCAAAGTCTGTGCCCCTGGAGAGGCACCGTGGTCCCCCAGCCAGGCAGGTTCCCTCTGCCAACCCCCAGGTTCCAGTAAAGTCAAGGGATTTCTCCCATTGCCTTATGGATTTAGTGCTTGTGTCTTGATTTTGGGCCAGTTGTGGGGAGCAGCACGTTGGGGCTCATCAGCTACAGGAGATGGCTTGTGTTTGCCTATCATTTCATGTGCTCAGTGGCTCTGCATGGACCTGCCTCCACCCTCCCTGATGTAATGAGACTCAGGTCTGAGGGCAGGGATGCTCAGCCGTGGAAATGAGTATTCTCCGAGAGGTTTAACAGCCGGCCTTGTCTTAGAGGAAGAGCTAGATTTGCTGGATGTTCATCCTGCTAACTCCCTGCCTTGCTGCTTGGAATTCTCTAGATGAATTCTCTGGATGTGTCAGGAGACCCTGAGCTTCCCCTGTGGGTGGGCTGGTAGAGGGCAGGGTGGGTACTGAATGGTCCATGGTTGTCCCCAGCCCTGGGACCTCTGTGGCTGCTGAGTGCTCCTGGCAGCAGCAGCACCACCACCACCACATGTAGCAGAGAGCTGGGACCTGTTGTCTTTGGCCGCGGCTGTGCAGTGGGGAGGGTGAGGTTTCTTGTGTTTTATCTGATTGAAACCCTTTCACATACTGGTAGGAGCCAAGTCACAAAAGAACAGCTTTCTTTTCCCGGGGGAAGGGGGGGGGACGACATAGGAAAGCCAGTAAGAACTGCCCCTATGGCACCTGTACCTCCTCGCTTGCACCAAGCTGGCTGCTTTCACCCTAAGGCAGCCAAGGTTTGGAAGGTGTCCAGGAGCCTGGTGTCATATTTTGGCAGCTGAACATTGCTCTGTAAAGGCAGAAAAATGACAGAAAATTTAGAGCACAGGGACATCATCTTTAAGTGAAGTATTTTCCTTAAGGATAGGAGCTGGGGGGCAAGGAAGATTGTGAAACTGAATTTGTTTGTGTGTACGCATCTTCCCGAGACGGTGTCAAGAGCACTGTGTTGGTGTGAATTATGCCCTGAGAGCGAGTGTCCTACTTTGGTTGGTGCCCAAAGCCCACCGTTGTTAATGGGAAGGCTCATTATTGACTTTAGTGGGCATCTGGAAGACTTTTAAGGACTGACGGCAGGAGCAAAACAGTTGCCAGAGCACATTACCTCGACGGTCTGTCGAGCAAGGGCGAAGGCTGCCGATCCTGGCCCGTGGTCCCATGCAGCTCAACCCGTGGGTCTCCTTCCCACCCGTGGTGGTCAGTGCATGTGCCACACAGCCTGCCTTCTCTGAACGTCACCTCCCTAAACCCCATTTGTTTTTCTCCTGCGCAAGGGCTCGTATGGCAGTGGTTTTCCATCGCTGCTCAGATGGCATTTAACAGCCTCGCCGACATTCCGATGTACGTTCCCCCAGGCAAAACATGTGTGCACCAAGAGCTACACCAGCCTCACCACGCAGGCTAGGGCAGTGGCGCTGGGGACATCCTCAGTCCCTAGCCTTCCAATCTCCCCAGCTCCGTGGAGGCAATCCGTCAGTTTGCCTGAGTAAAATTGCTTGAACTCACCGGCATTTGCAGCATCCGTAAAGGTCAGGAAAGAGGAGAGAGATCTGTCTCTCCCTCCTGGGAGCCACCTATTTTTCCTTGGGTTTTTTTTTTTCTCCTCTCCTCTGCTCATAAACACCAAGCTGCTCTGCAGACCCAGCTGGTTTTGCTGTGAGGTTTTGCAAGGAGGTTTTTCATGAGGTTCTGCAGCTGGAAGTGCGTGGGGCTCTCCTTTCCCCAGCTCTGCGCTTGTTTTTGCCGGGCTCCAGCCTGGGTTTTGGGGTGCAGAGGGTCTGGCGTGTAGCCTCGCCAGAGCCAGTGTCGGGGCAGGGGTTTCCTGTTGATTTGCAGGCACGGCGCTGGCCCACACGGTGAAATTTATATTGTATTTGGGTTGCCCTCACTGCGGTGATTCATGGCCTCGGCCGAGGCAGAGCATTTCCTCCCCTCCCGCAGGGAGACGCGTGAGTTTTCGCTCCTGCGGGAAGCAGCCGGAGCAGGTCCTGGAGCCATTGCTTGGGGACCTGAGCCTCTGTGGTCCCATCACCCATCCGCCCTCCCACCCGCTGACCCAAATGGTTTTTAACCCTTCAGTTTCAGGGAAGGGGAAAACAAGCCACAGAAAGCCTTACCGGCTCAGATGGAGAACGACCGTGTCTTTGGCAACCTGTGGGGAAAGAGCAACGCGCCCGTGGTCCTGAACAACCCCTATTCCGAAGCCGAGCAGGTAAGAACCCATGGATTGTGCTGCTTTGGGTGGGAAGGTGGCCTGGGGGTACACGACCCATCCTGGTGGGCTCTCACACCACAGAGAACCCGCAAGGCCTACAGGCACTACCCTGAAGACCTTTGATCCCACCAGCTGGAGGAGTTGATGGGGCGTAGAGCCCATTTGGTCCAGAAGCCGAATTTTCCGTGGTTCGGGCAGTGTAAAAGTTACTGGAGAACAATGCTCTCTATCCAAGGGGCCAGACTGGGATGGGAGCCCAGCCAGGGACCAGGACTCTGAAACCTCCCTCGGGACTGGCGTCCCTTTCTGTGGCAAAAAGCCGAGTTGCATCGTTAAAGTCGTTTTGATTCATATGATGGTAATTCAATAGAGCACTTCAGATAATAAGTTGTACGGTGCCTTTTCATCTCCTCACACTCCACGGACATAAATTCTCAGGCTTCCTTGCCAAAAGTGGATTAACTCCACGTTTGTAGCAAAGCCAGCGACGTAAGGCAGACCCTGCCAGGCCAGAAAGATCACCTTGGGGAAAACATGACGTGCGTGAGCACTGCCAAGCCTGTCCGGGCAAATGTGTCTCCCTGATGGGATTAACCAGCAGCAGGGCAGGACACACGGGGCACCAGCCTGGGGACCATTTGGTCTCCTTGCCCCACCGTGTTTCTCAGGGTGACATAGTAGGGCCTGTTTTCCAAAGGAGAGGAGAAAAGTGATTTAGCGGTCCTATGAAGACTTCCAAGAAAAATCAGTATTTCCTCAGCTCAGGAATGTCCTCAGTCTGGCTGATGCCTCTTCCCAGCTCCAACGAGCTGCAATGACACGCTCCTCGCTGACATGCCACCTGCAGACTGCCATAGGGTGGGTGTCCCTCGTGGTGTGGTTGACACCCGGATGTCCAGCAGCACCTCCCAGGCTGTGGCTCTGCCAGGGGATGCTTCCCCATTTCACATTTTTTTTTGGCAAGATGCAAAGCCAGAAGCCGGGGGTGAGGTCACATGAGGTGACACGCTCCCTCCATGCCCATGGAGGTGACATGGTCTTGGTGGCTGGGGAATAAGGGCTACCCACGCCGTTTCTCCTGGAACTCCTGAGCAGAAGGATATTCACATGAACTTCTGCAGCATGCACAGTGTCAGAGGCTCATGGGACATGCAAGACCCGCTGCGCAGGTGCTGATGCTGAGATACTTCTGACCGTGCTGGACTTGCTGCATGGTTTCAACCAATCTGTTTGGGTGCTCAGACGTGTTTGGGAAAGATTTCCATCCTCCCCTCACCTGGCTGCAGCTCAGGATTGTGGCCAGGTCTCCCAGCAGCATAGACAACCGTACGGTGGGTATGATTCTACATCGGCACACACAAATGGGTGCATCCAAGACCTGTGACACGCTTTGTTCAGCTGCTGGAGAGACGTTCCCAGGCAGCCCCATGTCCCACCGTGCGGTTAATGCATTTTGGCAGGTATCACGAGCCCGTCTCGCCCAAGGACAGGTCACTGCTCTGGTCCCTTTGCCCCAGCTCTGGACAGACACTGTCTTTCTGCCTCCTTTGCTAAGCTCCTTGCATTTATGTGTCTGTAACTATAAGCACTTTATAACCTTCTGTGTTCGGAGCTTAATTTCTCTCTGTGTTAGGGCTGCCAAAACCCCCAGTCTTAAGCTGTTATTAAACTCTTTAATATTTTTTTTTTCCACTAGATGTGCAGCTTTCTTTTTATCCTTCTTATCCCCAAGTCGGTGCGCCTGCTTTTCTGGGGGCAGTTTGGCTTTTCCCCCACACTCCCCACAGCCGTTCCCCCCCGGGCTGGATGCGGTTAAGGCAACTGAACTTCTTGCAAGCTGCAATAAATAGTGTTAAGGCAGGGGCAAGTCAAGCCAAGTGTGAGCTTTTTATACACGTTGTTCCTTAAAGCCGGATTTGGAGGATTCACTTGGCCAGGTGGGGAATGCTCACTGAGGCTTGTAATAAGGTGCTGAAAGACCCGTTGGGCATCGATCCCTATCCCTCTTTTTTTTTTCTTCTTTTTTTTTTGCAAAATCACGCAGTGTATTTTGCTTGTTTCCCAGGAGCCCAACAATCCCCCTGGCCCCAAACCTGACCCATGGAAAGATGCTGTGACTGCACCAGCCCGGGTCCTGTGTGAGTCGTATTTCAGTCCGCACGGATTGATTTGTTGGGAGCTCCAGGGCAACCAGGGAGAGCGTGTGTCCGTGTAGCTAAGCAGAGGAAGGGAGTCATATCAGCTCCACGCTCATACGGATGATTTACAGCTTTATAAAAGCGAAAAAACACACTTTCAGCTGGCGGGGTTAATGCAGTCTGGAAGGAAATGTCAGGATGCCAATATATCTGCGACCCGGGCTAACGCTGCAGCCCTCGTCCTCCCACAGCCCATGCATTTCAGCAGGGCAATACGTGCCATCGTCGCAGGGGCTCCCGAAGCCCGGCTGGGATGCAGGGGGAAGGTTGAGGACTTGTAGACCTCACTTGGGTTTGCAAAAAGGGAGGTGGTCCCTGCGGTCCTGGCCCCAGGAAGCCCCCGGGGCTGGGTGCATCCCTCCCCTGCTCCTGTAAGCGCGGCAGACAGCTCGCAAGCTGCACGCTGACGATAAGTGCCAACACGCTCCCTCTAAAAGATGTTTGCATAATGCATCCGCGCCCCGACTGCTACGTTAGTCTCTCCGTTTGTCCCGCTCCTGAGTCACTAATATCGCAGCTGCCTAATTAAAACATGAAAGGATCTCGCACAACCTCGCTGACAGAAGCAGGGGTAATATTTGGCTTCAGCTTTGCCATGCAGGGAAGACACACACACACACACACACACACACACACACGCACACAGAGCTCTTTCCCAGTCTCTTCTGGGTGTCGCTCTCTCCACAGCTGCTCTGCGACGCCGTTGCCAGACCTGGCACCTCTCGCTTCTTGTAGGTGGTGTCTCCTCGGCTGCTCCCAGGGATTCATCGTGCCTCTGCACCGTGGCCGCCTTTCAGCAAAGGTTCAGACTTTTCCGGTTCTTGCAGGGAAAAGACAAAAAAGGGAAAGGGATCAGCTTTGAGAGAGGCTTAAGGTAGAACATCTGTAGGCAGATGTTAAGTAGCCAATGTCCACCAACTTGGACCATGAGCTTGCTTGCTCCAAGGATGGGCTCATCTGGATTCACAACGTGCTCTTGGGTCATTCTTGCTCTAGCAAGATGTTGTTCACCTCCTAAGCTGCACTGAAACCCCATCAGCAAATCAAAACTAACTCAGAATAAAAGAAGTGGTGCTGGATACAACCAACACCTTCTGCTTGGTACTTCTAATTTCTGTCTGGACAGGTGAGGATTGTTTTTTGTTTGCATTCTTGAGCAGCATTTTTCAGCTATATTTTACCGGTCTCATGAGCAATCACGCTCAGAAGGAAGGTGGCAGATTGTCCCCCTTGGTCCTAAGGGTGGCCCAGGTTGGTCCAGAGAGCACAGCATCCTGTTAGTGGTTCAGAGTCATGGAATCATAGAATGGTTTAGGTTGGAAGGGACCTTAAAGATCATTTAGTTCCAACCCCCCTGCCCTGGGCAGGGACACCTCCCACTAGACCAGGTTGCTCAAAGCCCCATCCAGCCTGGCCTTGTAACTCAGGAATGGGTTAATTCTCTTGAAAGAGAAACAAGCAAAAAAAAAAAAATGACCAGGAACTGCCACTGCCGTAATTCAGGTCAGATTCCCCAAAATTGAAAAAAAACCAAACTTAAAAATAGTGCTTTTCCAGGACTATGTTTAGGAGGTTCTTTTCATTTGCTGCTGGTTTTGAGCTCTGTATGAAGTCTTAGATTTGTTTTCTGCAGCGTGGAAAGGGGAAGCTGGGATCCGCTGTGTGTTTATCTGCCTTCAGGGGCCAGGACTTCAAAATGCTCCTTGGGGAGATCACAGGATTTGTGACACGAGGAATGTCACAGAGACCTGTGACAGCATTAGCCTGAGGGGGTGCAGAGATGGGTTTTCAGAAACTGCGAGGACCAAAGAGGGTCCTATCGAGGGGTCAGGTTGTGAAGCTCTCCCTTCCCCTCCATCCTCTGCCTCTTGCCCCCAGCACTTGCTTTCAGTGCGTGGTATCACGCTGTGAGCCGCAGGCTGCTCGACAGCAAAATCCCTATTTTCCAGGAAAAAAAAAAAAAAAAAGTGTGGAGAATATGGTAAAAATAAGCACTAGGCAAAAAATATGGCCAACATCGCCACCAGGGCAATGCAGTGGTGTCTGCTCAGTCTGTCATCAGTCTCGCAATAATCAGGCATCAATCTCTCTGCTTTGGAAAAGCAAAGCAATCCTCTGCCTGGCAAAGGAAAAACAAGTTAGATCTGGAGTCTCATCTGCTCTTGTCATCCTTGTGGCCCCCCGTTGCTTTCCCTCCTGGGTTTGCTCATCAGCAGAAGTGCTTGTTCTGAAACAAGAGCTTCTTCCACCAGAAGAGCTGGCTCTTCTTCAGTGGGTCCTTCAGGCTGTCATGCTGGATTTCTACTCTTGCTGCTGGTCCGTGGGCTGCGACATGAGCCCAGAGCCCCCAAAAAGGAGGGTGAGACTCCGCGCAGCTCTGCTGGAGGTAGTGCCGACTTTAAAAAACCTTGGGGATGGATTAGAAAGGGACGCAAGCTACAGGACTCACGTAGGAGGGCTACATCAAAACTCGGTCTAAGCCCTGCTTTGCAGAGATGACAAATATAAGCGGGTTTTGACAGGACGCTCTGGTGCGGGACCAGGTCTCCCCTTGGAACCTGCAGCAACACTGTTGTGGTTGCAGTGATGGAATTGCACTCTACTGTAAGATCTGATTCCCAGAGGAAACGTCTCTTCTTCCCAGGGCCACTGCGGATCTCGCTGTCCCATGATACACTGGCAGACACTGATTGCTCTCCAAGTTTTTAAGTGCTTGGGGCGAATAAGGGTCACGGTAGAAATACTAGATAATATTTGTGAAAACACGTGCAAACACCAGTCCTTGCAGCCAGCTCTTCCCCTTACAAGCTCTCTGCTGGCTGAGGCTCTTCCTCATGCTGGCATCTAGCTCAAGATGTGCTGGATGAGCGGAGTTTCAGGGAGGGCTGGAGACGCAGAGCTGAGACGTAAGTAATCCAACTATGCATAATTCAGCAGCCCTCCCACTTGCATAATTTATCCCTCCGTATTCCCATGATCTTCCAGCATGGATATCAAAGGAGATGTGCCTTTGGCTTGCTTGGAGGACCGATCGGCTCTGTCTCGCAGTGCTCGTATTAACGAGGCAGAGCTTGGCAGGTGTAAAACCTGAGCAGGTGATGCTCCTTAAAAAGAAACATCTAATATATTTTAGAGAGGTAAGTCTTCCACTGGGAAACTTGAACACAACAGTCCCCTAAGTCACTTCTGTCTGTGTTTTTTAACTCCTACAGGTCTGGCTGCTCTGTAAACAGTGATGACTTCTCAGTCGCATTGAGAGCTGGTTGCTCCTTTGTAGGATCCCAAATGCTGCCAGTATTTGGATCATACACCCTCTCTCGCTATATTATCACTAGGATTTAAGCACGGGCATCCACTAACACAAGATGCTGCGTGTTGTTGTGGCCTTTTTCCTGTATCTCGTTGATGAATACTGACCTTGTGCCTGGTCTTCACTGTTGTCCAGCCACCGCCGTCCGGGCGGCAGTCCCCAACGAAGAACACAGTGAATGGAAGCCCTTCCAAATGCCCACGGTTTGTCAAAATCAAGAACTGGGAGACAGGCTCCGTGCTTCACGACACCCTGCACCTCAAGACAGCGATGGTGAGTAGAGTTGATAGGACTGGCCAAAAGTTGTCTGAGCATAATTGAGTGGATCACAGTGGCTTTACCTGGAAATGCAGAACTGGATGAATTCAGGCCAATCTTCTTGTCTCTGGTAGTGTCTGAATTTCAAACCTCTGGTGCTGGATGAGAGGGAAGCCCATCTGGGATAAATCAGGAAAAGCATATGACTTTATGCCAAGCTGGGGCAAGAATCTAGTGAGCCCTAATTGTCCATACCAAGTGGGACAAGAGATGACTGCACATGTTCAAGTTGTCTCACAAAATGTCACCTATAGATATGAAAACAATTAAGTTGGAAATGTCCCTGTTGGTCAAAGATGCTACTAACTTCTGCGCAGCTAATTGTTGACTTCCCCCAGCCCAGCTCATGTACCCTGAAGTGCCGCAGTAACCCAAGACACGCTTGTCTCCTCCTGTCTCATCAGGCCACCGCATGCACCGAGCAGATCTGCATGGGCTCAGTAATGACCCCTAGCCAGCACGTCCGCAAGTCAGAAGATACCAGGACAAAAGAGGAGGTGCTCCTGCTGGCTAAGGACTTCATTGACCAGTACTATTCCTCCATAAAGAGGTAAGTGTTAGCTGGAGAACATTGCAGGTCCTGGCTGCTGCTTGTGCTGAGATGTCACATATGATCTGATCTTTCACACTCGTGAGTCAAAGCAGGATGAGACTGTGGTGCTCCACGTTCAGCTGCTTCTTCAGGGGGGTGTCATTCCTAGCACTTGTTGTCTGCCTCTGTGCAGACACCGTGCAGCACTTGTACTGACCTCTCCCATCTGCGCTTGGTCATCTGTCACCTGAAAGCACACACGTGTGTGTGTATATGTGCACACGTGTGCTTAAGAAAGAATGAGCTCGTGCCCGGGTGGAGAGCAGCAGGATTCCCTGCCCTTCACTAGGGTTGGTGACCGCCATCTCCTCCCTTCCCCACACACGCAGATCTGGCTCCAAAGCCCACATGGAAAGGCTGGAGGAAGTGACCAAGGAGATTGAGGCCACTGACACCTACCAGCTGCGGGACACGGAGCTGATCTACGGAGCCAAGCACGCCTGGAGAAATGCGGCCCGCTGCGTGGGCAGGATTCAGTGGTCCAAGCTGCAGGTGAGCACCAGCACAGCTGGGATGCACTGGGGTTTTGGAGAGTCAAAACCTGCTCTTCAAACACACGGGGAAGCACGGCACGGCTACAGTTTGTGTTCAGCACACAGCAGCCACATTCTCCTTGACAGCTTTGGGGATGCACAGGCTGGGAAGTCAGCAGGAGCTGGAAAAGCATCTGTGGGGTAGGTGTAGCCGAGGTGTCTGTGCCTGAAACAGGGCCAGCTGGAAGCTGGTGCTCTGGAGAAGTTTTTCCAAAACCAGATACTGCTCCGATACCTTACATGCTGCCTCCAAAACTATTGCTCTGCCCGGAGAGAGGCAGCAGGACACACTCATCCTTGGTACAGAGATACTATGGCAGGAGAAGGTTTGGCTCAGTGCCCTTTTGAGTAGCTGGAAGCGTAGGGTAGGAACTGAATTAGTGATCTCTAGTGGAATCCCTTAGTACGGAGATGACGTCTCCCTCTGTAACCTGGAGCACAGGCTGGGGCTGAGCAATTCCTGGGACTGCTTCACACAGAGTATAGGCACTGCCTAGGGCCAGGAGGCTGGGCCTCCTTCACTCCCAGCTCAGCATTTGGCTCTTCTCTTCCGCTGTTTCTTTTGGTATATCTGAACCTTGGGAGGAGCTGTTCCTGGAAGAAGTTGTCGTCAAGCCTCCTGTTGACCCTCTTTCCTAGTTTCCCCATTCTTTTGTAGATGCCCCACCCCTGGAAACATTCAAGGTCAGGTTGGACAAGGCTCTGAGCAACCTGATCTAGTTGAAGATGTCCCTGCTGATTGCAGAAGGGTTGGACTAGATGGCCTTTAAAGACCCCTTCCAACCCAAACCAGGCTATGATTCTATGAGTCCCCATCCTTTCAGTGGATCTCAGGCCTGACTGATCCCTGTCCTATTTCAGCTTTGAGTCTTGATCTACAACAAAGAGCAGAAACCAAAGCTGTTGGTGAATAAACCAGGAACAGAAGCAGGTTGAAAGCACTGGATTCAGGAAGTTTTTGCCTGAGCAGCAGATGACTCACCTCTCCAAAGCAGAAAGGGCAGCTGGATTAGACATCCACGTGTTGTAAAGGCAGGGAACACATAATTACGGAGCTTTACATACCTGTCAAGTCACGGTGACCTCTAGGGCTTTCCCTGTGCTGTGTTTCTTCTGCTTGGCTCTGCCCTGGGAGTTGGAGCATCTTGTAGCATCACCACAATTGCTTCCACTGTTTCAGGTGTTTGATGCCCGTGACTGCACCACAGCCCATGGGATGTTCAATTATATCTGCAACCACATCAAATATGCCACCAACAAAGGGAATCTCAGGTAAGCCACCACCAGGAGGTCACCAGGGTTTATAACCCAAGGCCTCTGGATGTGTGTCAGCCCAACTCTGGGCCCTGCTAATGTTGTCTCCTTCAGCAGCCACTGCGCAATAGGATGGTTGTAGCCAGCACCTGAATTGGAGAGCGTTAGAGGGACCTTGAGCAACCTGGTGTGGTGGGAGGTGTCCCTGCCCATGGCAGGGGGGTTGGAACTCGATGATCTTTAAGGTCCCTTCCAACTCTAACCATTCTATGATATCAGGGGAAGGTGTCCTGCTGGCCCAAGTATATCTCTTGCTCTTTGTGGGACCTCAAAGGGCAGGTTTTCCAATTATTTCTCTTTTCCTATATTCTGCATCAAAAGTAGAGCACGGGCTGCTCTCCAGATCTATCTGAAACCCCGTGTTAGCAGCCAGCTTCTGCCTGGAGCTGAGTAGCTGGAAACACCCCAAATTCCAGAGCTGGAGTGCACCTGGCCATGACTTCTTCTGGTGAAGGAAACATAATAAAAGTCTGGGACTTGTCCAGGGCATAAGCAGAGGTGGTCCACAGGGTGGTGGCAGGCAGGGGCAGCACCTTTGCCATTCCTCTGATGACCCCCGTCCTGTGCCCTTGTGACATTCTCGGCATTCACCAGCACTGCCTCTTCCTTCCAGATCCGCTATTACCATCTTCCCACAGCGGACGGACAGCAAGCACGACTTCCGCATCTGGAATGCCCAGCTCATCCGCTACGCCGGCTACAAGCAGCCTGACGGCACTATCCTGGGAGATCCCGCAAACGTGGAGTTGACGGAGGTACTGGCTGGAGCCAGCCTTCCTGGGCACCATGGGCATGGGGCTGGTGGGGACATGCAGAAGGTCTGACCACCCCAGGAGTGAGGAGGGGGCTGGGTCAGGCAGGGTTCATTGCACAGTGAAGATGGATTTGTCTCACCCTCGGATATTTTCCCAGGAATAAAAATGGTTTCCACACACGCAGGGGTTGGCCATAGCTGCGCCGAAAGACTCTTACCTCCTTTTGCTTTTGCTGAGAAAGGGTCACTTAGTGGTGCTGGGGGACCTGTTGCAGGAGGACTTGCATGCCCACTGCTGACCTGGGTCAGTGGGAATCAGAAATTCCTACCTGGAGTAGGACCTGGAGTTCTAGGCTCCTTGTCAGCCCAAATCCCCCTTACACGGCCGTAGGTTGGCTGTGACAGTCAACCTCGTGTTGTAGCTCCCTTGGGTGGAGGTTATTACTTGTCCGTAAGAGCTGAGCAGAGATGCTGTTAGGAGACACTGCTCAGTGCCATGCCATAATGTTTGAAGAGCAGGTGATCTTCTGGGACTTCTCAACCCCATCTTTGCTTCACCTGTAGATCTGCATTCAGCAAGGGTGGAAGGCACCACACGGGCGCTTCGATATCCTGCCTCTGCTCCTCCAAGCCAACGGCAACGATCCAGAGCTCTTCGAAATCCCCCCAGAGCTTGTGCTGGAAGTGCCCATCAGGCACCCCAAGTAAGTCAGAGTAGGCTCCGAAACTGCTTGAGGGCATCAGCAGGACTTAGGAACTCTGATTTCACCCCAAACCACCTTGTGTGCTTGGCCTTTTCTTGCCATGGCTTGGGTTCTTTACCCAAAACCCTCTTCCAGATCTTCCTTCCACTCTGATGTAAAGCTGGCAGAGCCTCAAGGTGGAAAGCAAGTTGTGTCCTTGTCTCAAGGCTGGTTTCCCTTTCCTTGAAGTCTCCCAGGACTTACACCACTCTGAAATGCTCCTGATATATCACTTTCTCCCCATAAACAACCCCTAAGGGAGATATTGCCTCCAGGAACCGTCCTGCTCGCGTGTCCTTCAGCCTGGTGGCTGGTAGCAAAGTAACCTCCTCCCTTCCCCTGCCTGCACTGGGCAGGGGAGGACTCACTGGTTGCCTGACCCTGTTGTATCCTGGCAGGTTTGAGTGGTTTAAGGACCTGGGCCTGAAGTGGTATGGTTTGCCAGCAGTTTCCAACATGCTCCTCGAGATCGGTGGCTTGGAGTTTTCCGCCTGCCCCTTCAGTGGCTGGTACATGGGCACAGAGATCGGGGTCCGGGACTATTGTGACAACTCTCGCTACAACATACTGGAGGTAATTCCCCCTCCTCAAGGAGGCTAGGTGCTCCTGGGGAGCAGGCAGGACACTGGGACAGTGTTGCCTTGAGTGGTAGAGGACAGGAGCTCCAAGTCTCCCTTAGATAGGGCAGTTACATTCTCCTGGAGCCACATAGCCAAGGGTTTGATGGGATGCCAAGTGGTTTTGTGTCCTGTGGGGCCAGCTGGTATCTAACACAGCGAGTGTGATGCCTATTGAGCTCGCCATAGACTTCTCAAAGCATCTGATGGATCAGCAGACACCTGGTCATGTGCTTGGTTGAGGTTAAGTGCAAAGGTGTAGTGTGTCTGAGAAGGTGCTGAGGCACTTGGTGACTCCCCAGGGACATGCCTGCTCATGGGGACCCTCCAGCAGGCTCCTCTGGAGCACTCTGCCATGGCTCGGGGCTTTCTACACTGGGGACAGGGTGAGTCAGAGACAAAGTCAAGCCATGAGGAGGTGCTGGTGCAGGGGATCTGCACTTACCAAAGGTGACTCCTTGGCCCTTCCATGGGGCACGCTGTGTTACTTGGAGGGCTTGCAGGGGTCTGTTCCTCCCAGCACATGGATCACCACCACCTCCTGCTGTCTCACGGACCCACCCGTTTCCTCTCCTCCCACAAAGAACAAATGGCCTTGATGGCCCTTTTCAGGAGCATTTAGTCATCTTCCTGTGCTGGGTGGAAGGAGGAAGGCCAGACTGGCCTTGCTCCTGTCATGGAGAGGAAAAGGCTGGACCATAACTTCTCAAAGGAAGGCAAAACATCAGCCCTTCGTTGCAACTGTGCTGCCTTGCCCTGCAGGTGCCTTGTGTGAGCCTCCTCTGGGTTCCTCTCCCCAAGCAGGGATCTTCAGTCCATGGTCCTTGGCCATTAAAAGCATTCACCTTCTACCATCTGTTGTTACAGCAAGTGGCCAAGAAAATGAATCTGGATATGAGGAAAACCTCCTCACTGTGGAAGGACCAGGCCCTGGTGGAGATCAACATTGCTGTGCTGTACAGCTTCCAGGTATAGCAGGACTCTGTTGTGTTTGGGTCAGGCTTGAGGGACACAAGAATTGGATGGGACAAGGATGGAGACATCTGCCCAAGGACAATGGCAGCAGCCGATACACTTAGCTGAAATTGTACTGTGCCTTCCTAGTTTCAGGCTGTTCCAGAAGCCTGCAGTGAAATTTAATAATCTCTGTGCCCTGGATGTTGCAAAGACATCACTAACAGCATCTGAGCTTTGCCCGTCCAGAGGGATTGACCCGAGGGGGCAAGATCCAGCTCTTCTGTCCCGTCCATGAGGCAAGAATTGGCCCAGGTTTTCCTCCCACTTGCACTTAAAGGTTGAGCAGCAAAACTAGTCCTTGGCAACCCAACTTCAGAGGGTAGAAGTCCTTCCCAGAGCTGGATCAGGACTTCTCTTTGAGTTGTGCAAGCCATGAGAGAGTTCCCCAAGGGGCTGAGCAGGGGATGCTTCACCCCGTTTATGCCATCTTAGTCTTTGCTTGGCCCATGACAAATAACAGGAGGAACAGCCACCCCATAGTGCATCTACTCGGGAAGGACAAGGGCAGCTTCTCAGCCCTGGAAGAGGGCATTGCTCAGTGACTGTGCTTCTTGGGAAGACCGAGGTCAGCAGCCACCTCATGTCATCTCCAAAGGGACAGTCCTGTAAGACCATGGGAGTGAGGCGTATTTGGGTCAAACAGCTGAAAATGTAAAATTTTGGCTTTCGCCTTCTGGGGGGTATTAACCCACAGTTGTTGGCTCTGCTCTCTTCTCCCTCCAACAGAGCGACAAGGTGACCATTGTGGATCACCACTCAGCCACCGAGTCCTTCATCAAGCACATGGAGAATGAGTACCGATGCCGTGGAGGCTGTCCTGCTGACTGGGTGTGGATTGTCCCGCCAATGTCTGGCAGCATCACCCCAGTGTTCCACCAGGAAATGCTCAACTACCGTCTCACACCCTCCTTTGAGTACCAGGTACTGTCTGCACCTCACCTTCCACCAGCGCTGCGTGCCCAAAGGTACAGCCAAGAGGAGGGTGGGAGCTGGAGCTCAGAAGACACAGGGAGGAGAGGGACACCATCTAATCCCTTCAACAAGCTGTCCCTCAAGGCAATTAAGTCAATGAACAAGTTCATGGACTTCATAATTCCCTCTAATGTTCATGACTCCACCCTGAAGTTCATGATTACCCCTAATGCGGTGTAATGACCCCCTGCATGTTCCGCCTTTTCCCATGGCAATGGCTTTTTGCCCCACTGTGGGGACATGGGAACATGCTGAGGCCCCAACTTTTACCCTTGGAAGTGGAACTAAGCAGAGCTCCTCCCTTCGGAAGTGCCTAATTTTGCACTTTGATAGCTAGATGTGGAAATAGCCTGGTAGTCACCGTATCCCTCCTCCCCCCAGCCTGCAGGTTTGAGTGGATGGCTCCTGCCAGCTTGGAGAGCCAACAATTTGATGGCGGGGGGGGGCGGGTTCTCCCCAGCAGGCCCAGCAGTGGGCTGAAATGCCGGTGCTGGAGTATTTAACACTTCAGACCATGGGAAAAAGGGCCCTGAGCAAACACATCCTCATTAGCCAACCATCCCTGCTCCGGTGGTTTTCACACAATGTGACCTTTAGTCAAGAGCCCTTAAGGAACAATCACAAACCAGGAGCAGTCTGTTCGTTTCTATAACCAATCCAGCAGGAACCCCGATGGTTCCTGGCCCTGATTACAGACAGCCGCCTGCGAGGGACCTGAATTAGCTTCTGTGTGCTTGTTCCTCGCTTCAGCTGCCTCCCCTTCCCAAAGGGCTTCTTAGGAAAAAAAGCAAACCTGTGGGCTGAGGAGGAGGAAGGTTGTGTTTCCACCACTCCTCCCCTTCTGGCGTTGCTTGCCTTCTAAATGCTCGTGGTCTATTGACGCCCTTCTCAAGAGGTGAGAAGGCATTTGGCCAGATGCTTGTTATAAGCCAGCGAGGTTTTATTCTATTGCAATTTTTCTGTGCGTATGCACATTGCCCAACTGCCCCCAAGAAATCCATGGGTTTCCAAGGATCGGGGACCTACACAAGAGATCAAGAGCTGGGCAGAGGTCAGCTAGTCCTCCCCACGGTGACCAGAGGAATTCAATGCTCAGAGCTGTGGACACAGCACTTTCTAGAAGCTCTGAGCACTGCCCATCCACCACTGCTGCTCTTCTCTCTCCTAGCCGGACCCCTGGAACACCCACGTCTGGAAAGGGGTCAACGGGACGCCTACCAAGAAGAGGGCCATTGGCTTTAAGAAGTTAGCAAAGTAAGTGCCAGTGGGCTCTGAAAAGCCCTGGAGTGCTTGGGGCTGGTCCTGATTTTGGGCAGTTATGTTTGCTGAGCTGTTCGATGGCACTACCCTACGGATGTGTGCAAACTGATGGGTTCTCAGGCCTCTGAAGGCTTTAGCTGCCAAGAGCAACATTTGGCAAAACAGGCAGTCCTTTGGACACCCCATTGGGCCACCAAGAGGTGTGTGACCAGTTGAATACTGGATGTTGTGTATAGTCTCTTTTCCCAAGCTGGTTCATTCTCCAGTAAAATTGTCTTCAATGCCGAGGAGTGATATTCTCACTTCTTGGGGTTATATATTGCCTGTTTCTCCTGCGTAGCCTCCTGGGGCAGAGAGATCACCCATCACTGTTCAGGGCCGTGCTGGCACAAGCGAGATGAAACCCGTGTCCATATTTCTTTTTTTTCTCCCCGATTCTTTAACTCCTTGAGGAGCACGTGTCTCCAGTGCGTGTCTAAACCTCTGAACACCCACTTTGCAAAGGAGGGGGGAGATAGGAATGAGGAATCTCCCTACAGGCGATGGATCAGGGCCAAGCTGAGGTTTGCACTTCGTGGCCAGTTGACCCCGAGTAACGGGCCATGTGAGTCCTTCTCCCCTGCCAAAGCTCCTAGTCAGCAGGAGTGTAGGAATGAAGGGTAATTTGGACCCTTTGGCTGCTCCTGGACTGAATTCCTCCCCCGTGGGCCATTGGCAGGGAGCTTCTTGTAGGAGCTGCTGGCTCTGCGGCAGCAGAGCACTGGACCAAGACTGGGGAGGGCTGGGTCTGCCCCGGTATCTGTGGCCAGGCTGCCAGGTGGCCTTGTGCTGCTCACAGCATCTCCCCACGCTTCAGTCTCCCTGAGTCCCTACTCTCAGTTTGTTCCCGCTCCTCAGCTGTCACCTCCTGGAAGCGGTTTTCCACGGCGCATCCATAAAGGTGACCAGCAGCTGATGAATGTGCTCCTCAGGCGGTGCCTGGGTCTGGGCTCCGGCCCGGAGCTGGTGGAGAGCACAGGAAGATTAATTGAGCCATTGAGTTAGAAAAAACAATGCTTTCATTTGTGTGTGTGTGTGATTGATAAATGATTTTATAAAACTGTGAGCGTGGCAGGTAATTAAAAAAAAAAACAAAAATAATCTCTATTGTTCCCAACATAGGGGGAGGAATTATTTCTGTAATTCTCCGTTAATCCTGCCTGGATCTGAGCTAATCAGCTGAACAAGTGGTGGACCAAGCCCAGCAGTCCCCAGCGCTGCCCTTGGCACTGTTTGCAGGGTGATTTTGATGCCTGTTGGGACAGGCTGTGCCAGTTCTGGCCAAATCAGAGCCTTCAAACCTGCAGTCCCTGCCCGTCCTGCCCTTTCCTTCCCCCGGGGCCAGTGTAAGCCCTGGGGCCAGGGGACACCACCATCATGGGAAAGTACAGGGGTAACTTTAATACGCAGAACTACACTGAGGAGTGATTGTATCACAGCAAATATAAATGCTCCTGAGGCTGACTTCAACATGGGGAGACAGGACATCCCAGGCTGGTGGGGTTTCTACCTCCTCTTTCCTCCCCCGTTTCCCGCCCCCTCGCTCCCCCCAGTGGATTTCCCAAACCTAAAGCATTCCTCCCCTCCTTGGCAGGAGGGGCAGGACAAAGCTGGGCTTCTCTTCTCCCGCCAGTGTAACCAGTCCAGCTGCAATCTCCATTCCCTGCAGGGGACGCAGGGGTCCTGCTGCACTTGATCACCCGGGGCAGGGGCTGATCACCCTGTGGAACTGAATCAAGCAGCCCTTATTCTTGTCACCGAGATGCTTTGTGCTCCCTCAGCCCCCCCCAAAACTGCCCCTTCCTTATTGCAACCCACCAGGCTAAATCCAGACCTGCCTTTCTGGTGGCCCCATTTAAAGACTTGATGGTCCATTTAGAGAAGGTGAAGATATTCTGCACTTAGGAAAATGTTGATGTCCAAATTCTGTGATTATGAATGGCCTTAAAATAATAAACTGGACACACTGGGCTCGGTGCCCCACTGTGCAACCCAAAGCCTCCCTTGTCCCCCACTGCTGTGATCCCACTGATGCCAACCCACCCAGCAGCGTTAGTGTAGATAAGGAGCCAGTGTCTCTGGTGCTGCATCACCTTGGCCAGGATTCAAGAGGCTGGTGACCTCTCGGGGCCCCTCTGCCCTGCTGTCAGAGCTGAGCTGGTGGGGAAAACTGGAGGAAATGCATCCAGTCACGACTGCAGCCACGGGAGGCAGCCGGCTAGACACAGCCCTGCAAACGCTCAGAGAGTTGTGCAGCCTCTCAGCCTCAGGAGGGCTTTTCCTCTGGGTAAAGTTCATAGCGTTGCTAGAGTGCAAATCAAAGGGACTACAGACAGCCTTGCCTGACCTTCTCGGTGTCTCAGGGCTTTGTGTGTGATGTGTGGAGCCCAAGCGCTTCTGCTCCGCTAGGACACCTCCTGTAGAAAGGCAGCCAGACAGGATTTAAAGACACAAAGACTTGGAGAAGCTACTGTTCCTCCCGTAGCTGGGGCTTTGGTTGGTCTCCAGCTTTTCCTTTGAGGTTATCTGGTTGCCTCTTTCAGCAAACTGCTGCCTCTGATTCTTCTTCTTCCTCTTCTTCTTCTTCTTCTTCTTCTTCTTCTTCTTCTTCTTCTTCTTCTTCTTCCCTGTCCCTGCAGAAAGACCACCTCCAAACTTGGTTTAGCATTTTCCTCCTTATACCCATCCAGGTATTTCAGCTCTATGGTCAAGCTCCCCCATCCAGTCTTGCTCTCTGACAGTCAAGACAAACACGTTCTTCCATAGTTTCCCTGTTTGGCCTGTAACAGCAAAAAGAAAGTGAAGCTGCAAGCTTTTAAGGCAGTCTTTTCATCAACAATAAATAAAACAGTGTGAATAGTCCCGGCTAGAGGCACCAACAAGGAAGCAAGCTCTCTTACCGTGATTTATTCTTGCTTCCTAGGGCTGTGAAGTTCTCAGCCAAGCTGATGGGACAGGCTATGGCCAAGAGGGTCAAAGCGACCATCCTGTATGCCACTGAAACAGGGAAGTCGCAGGTCTATGCGAAAACTCTGTGTGAAATCTTCAAGCACGCTTTCGATGCCAAGGTATTGTACTAGCTCCCAGCCCCTGCAAGATCATGTGTGCAGTTGGTGGCTCAAGGAAATATATGGAATACTGTTGGAAAATACATGGCTCAACTCATGTGGAGCTTCCCAGCTGCCAAGGGTCTTCAGAAGCTCCCAGAATGTGACTTTGTGGGTCTGGATTGAAGCCTGTACATGAATAGCATTTCCAGCTAATGTTCCTGCAGGCATTGTGGCATATATTTGTCTTTTGCCCTCAGGGAGTAGCCCCATGGGTTGTCCACGTCCCCTAAGGCTCTTGTTCTCATCCTTCCTGTGTGGAGATCATAGAATCACAGAATGGTTCGGGTTGGAAGGGACCTTAAAGACCATCTCCGGTCCCACCCCCTGCCCTGGGCAGGGACACCTCCCACCACACCAGGTTGCTCCAAGCCCCATCCAACCTGTCCTTGAACCCCTCCAGGGATGGGGCAGCCACGGCTTCTCTGGGCAACCTGGGCCACGCTCTCACCACCCTCACAGCAAAGAATTTCTTCCCAATATCTCACCTCAATCCCCCCTCTTTCAGTGTCAAACCCTTCCCCCTCCTCCTATGGCTCCCCTCCCTGCTCAAGAGTCCCTCCCCAGCTTTCCTGGAGCCCCTTTATGGACTAGAAGGGGCTCTAAGGTCTCCCTGGAGCTCCTTTATGGACTAGAAGGGGCTCTAAGGTCTCCCTGGAGCTTTCTCTTCTCCAGGCTGAGATCTCTGCCAGTGCACTGGCATGGAGTCAGCAAGGAGATGCTGCTCCCATCCCAAGTGGACTGGGCTCTATCCCAGGAGACTGGCTGGTGGTAGAGCTCCCCACTGGGGCCCTCTTGCTAACATCTCTGTTGCTCCCAGGTGATGTCCATGGATGAGTACGACATCGTGCACCTAGAGCATGAAACCATGGTCCTGGTGGTCACAAGCACATTTGGCAATGGAGACCCACCTGAGAATGGAGAGGTAGGACAGAGCACCGGGATGGGTGACTAGGGCAGGGACATGGGCAGGGACATGGGCAGGAGAGACGTGGGACAGTGTCCTCTTTTTGCTCAGTTGGAGCTCGAATGGCCCAAAACAGGTCCTGGTGCTGTGTGATACCTAGTGCTGTGCCTGCCTGCTCTGAAATGGCAGGTATGTACTTATTCCCTGCTGTGAGACAAGTAACTAATCTGTTGTTAAATTCATCCTGTACAACTGATGTCAGTGTCACAAAAAAGGTGCCAGATCCTTGGCTGGGGACCTACCACCTCATCCTGCCCGGTCCAACAGCCTTGCAGGCTGCTGGGAACAGCAGAGCCACAGTCCAGGCTCTGGTCCCAGCTTCGTTTCCTGCAGAGAGTGGCAAAACTGATGGCTTTTTTTTTTTTTTGGTGTTTTTTTTTGTTTGTTTGTTTGTTTCTTCTCTGTAGAAATTCGGCTGTGCATTAATGGAGATGAAGAATCCCAACTCCAACCTGGAGGAGAGGAAGTAAGAGCATCCCAAAACCCTCCCTTCCCACTCACAACCCCAGCAAGCAGGCAGCCCCCCAGCCCCTGCAGCTTTCCCCCTCTTAGAAGAGAGTGTGAAATCCTCATGCAGATTTCAAATTTGCAAAGGTCCAAGGGATGGGACCTGCCTGGAGAACCAGGGGATGGAGCAGATGGAGGTCCCAGGGAGGACAAAAGCATGGAGTCAGGCATCCCTGTGGACTCCAGCTTGTAACTCCATGGGCTGGCATTTTAAAGCTTCTCTCTTCAGCTGTAAGAGGAAGGCATCTATGAAAAACAAAACAAAACAAAACAAAGCAGGAATTCCCCCCAAATGATCGAATCTTAGAGCTGAGTCTGTCCAGGAGACGCCAAAATAGGAAAAGTTGGAGGTAGAAGGGAGTTCCCAGCCATGTGAATGTAGGTGGGAAAGGGTTTAAGAACCAAATTTAACTTCTTGCATCATGTGAAAATATTTCTAGGGGAAAATAAGAGCTTTTATAAATTCTGGCTGTGATGTGTTGTAACAGTGAGTCTGGAACCGGTACCTTGGAGACAGGGTTGGTGTTTTTAGAAAATCCCCCATCAGTGGAAGATGAGCCTCGAGCATTTTGTTGCACGTCCCAGAGGCTGGGAAGTGAGGGCAGCCGGGAAAGTGTTAATCATTTGGGGCCTCCTCTTGTTTTAGCTATTAAGTACAATATATTTTGCTTAACTGAGACACTGCTCTGCTCTGGAGTCTCTCCTGAGTGAACACACTGGCAAAAGGCTGCTCCTTAATTAAGGAAGAATTAGAGCTGGTCGGTGGTGCGGTGCCATTTACCCACCCTGACTTTGAGCAGCACAGAGAAGTGCCAGTGGGGCTGCAGAGCGGTGGGGAACACCACGGGGCAGGGCAGGGACTGATTTTGTACCGATTTTATACCTCCCCACTGCTGGCAACGCGGCAGCCCTGAAGTGGCCTCCTTGCTGTGCAGCCAAGTCATCGGATGGATCCCCAAGGGGCTCACCAGCCAAAAACCCATTAGGTTTCTAATGGCCTGGCTGCCTTAACGGGGACAACTGACAAAACCTGGAGGTGTCTGGATGGAGAAGTGGCATTCCCACATCGTTCCCGCCCCAAGGACCTTCATCTTTTGGGGTTGGGTTGGTGGAACATGGAGTTGGGTGCCAAGGTGCCACCCATGGCAAGGCAGGCAGATTTGAGGAGGACAAAAAGCACCCAAGCTCGGTTGCTGGCTCACCATTTCAGGTGACTGTTGGTCCCAGTCACCTCAAAATGTAATTTAAGGGGCTGGCAGGAGTTTCTAAGAGCCAGGAGAGCCTGTGGCTTGGTTACCTGACAGCAAAAGTGGTCAGAGTGCTGGAAACTGTGACCTGCCAGGACAGATCAAAGGGGTGAGAGCTATTTTATCTGCAGAAGAGGAGACAGAAGTGCAGCGCGGTAGCAGACTTCACGTACAGAAAAGGTGACTGCAGAGGCGGAGGGAAGAAATTGCTCCCCCGTGGTCCCCCCCAGGACAGGACAAGAGGTCATGGCTTTGGACAGTAGGAAGAGATGCTGACGTTATGCATGAAAAAAAGCTTTTGCAATGAGAAAAGACAGCCTGAAGGAGACTGTCTGGGGAAGAAGGGCAGTAGGAAAGGGCTGGATAGAGCAGCTCCTGCTCGTGCACCCCACGGACCCCCAGGGGTCCAGGAGGGGATGCTGAGGGTGGCTGAGACCCCTGAGAGCAGGGATCGGTGGCTTCTCTAAGACACAGTGTCTCAAGGAGCCTGCCAGGCACTGTGGCTGTAGCTCTCTGACCACAGCCCAGGGGTTTTGCTATGGTTGTAAATTTGGTTCCTTCTGTCTCGCAGCAAGGGTTTTCCAAGGGTTTTCAGAGGCGTTCATAAGTTATTCCGATTTAAGGCGTTCAAATGCAGCCCATCCCTCAACAGCCCTCCCCTGCCACAAAGACCTATTCATTTCAGGAGAAGCTGATGGTGCCCCGACCTTGGTCCCAGCACCCCAGAGGGAAACTTGGGCTTCGTGCCCATGTAAACTGGTGGGCTGTCCTGTTGTGTCTTCACCACGTAACTGGCGGTGAGGACACAGCCCAGGGGCAGCAGAGAAAGAAGTGGCTTCATCCAGCCGGAGCGGAGCAGAAGAGCAGGAGAGGTCCAGGCAGAAAGGAGGAGGCTCTGGAGCCGAGGTGGAGCACGGGGATCTCTGACCCTGGCAGATATTCTGCTGTGGGGTTGTCTCCTCTGCATGGTGTGCAGGGTGCAGGAGGTCTGCTGTGACTCATCCACACACTACTGCTTCATTGCTCTGGTGGTATATTTAGAAACTCTTGTGTAGAGCAATTTTTGAAGATGGTTCAATTCAGAAAATTCAGAAATACTTCTGCTGTTGACAGATTTTTTCCTCCACGCCCCTTCCCCCTCCTCGTCCCCTCTGCTCTCACTCCCTTTTTTTTTTTTTTTTTTTTTTTTTTTGCTTCCTATGAATGAAAAAACCTTCAGAATGTCTGTTCAGACATGTGCCCGACCTTGTGTGCAACCAGGGAAGGACAGGTAGAGCCAAAGGTCCTGCCAGCTCTGCACTGCTGGGGACAGCGTGGTGGCCAACACCTGGGTCAACCCCCTGGGAGGAGACAGGAGGACCTGATGGAGCAGACCAGGTCCAGCTGGGGGGGTGCAATGTATGGGCTGCTATGGCTTACGCCCAGGAGGGAGCACATTTCTCTGATCGCAGTACCTGCTCATGAAATATTGAGCCCTGAGCTTGAGACCGCTCTGGTTTGGTCTCCTCCATAGTCTGGAGCCTGCAGCCTGGTGGGAACCCCATGCACATTTCATAGAATCACGGAATAGTTAGAGTTGGAAGGGACCTTAAAGACCATCTCCAGTCCCACCCCCTGCCCTGGGCAGGGACACCTCCCACCACACCAGGTTGCTCCAAGCCCCCTCCAACCTGGCCTTGAACCCCTCCAGGGATGGGGCAGCCACAGCTTCTCTGGGCAACCTGGGCCAGGCTCTCACCACCCTCAGAGGTGTCACCTGTTAATCGCCACTGTCACCACTGTTAATCCTTGGTGTTGTTCCCATTCACAGGAGCTACAAGGTCCGTTTCAACAGCGTCTCCTCTTACTCAGACGCGCGGAAATCCTCAAGCGACGGCCCTGACTCCAGGGACAACTTCGAAAGCACGGGGCCCCTGGCTAATGTCAGGTGAATAATCCTATTTATTTTATCATAGGGGAGGGAGGCAGCAATTTCTTGCTGCAGAAGGGACAGAGCAGGAGCTGGTGCTGCACAAGAGCCCCTTTCTCCGACCACAGCTCTTACCTAAAACATGCTGTATTTTTGCAATGTGCAGATCCCTCCATGCTCCTTCATGCTGATGTTGGCCGTGGGGTGGAGGAGGGAGATGTCGGTGTCCCTCCCAGCTCGCTAGCCACAGCTGTGCCACCTCTCCGCAGGTTCTCCGTGTTTGGGCTGGGGTCACGTGCTTACCCCCATTTCTGCGCCTTTGCCCGGGCGGTGGACACCCTCCTGGAGGAGCTGGGCGGAGAGAGGATCCTCCGCATGGGAGAAGGGGATGAACTCTGTGGCCAGGAAGAGTCCTTCAGGACCTGGGCCAAGAAGGTCTTCAAGGTAACCCGCTTCCCTTGTGCTCCAGGGAGGAGGAGCAGGGGGGAGAAGGACACAGGAGCAGAGCAAAGCTGCTGGTTGGAGCTGGATCAAAACCCAGCCTCTCCTTCCCTACACCGGGATACCCGACCATCACCCTGGCCCACAACAAAGAGGTTCTCCATATTTTGATGGAACCCAGCCTCTCCTTCCCTACACCAGGACACCCGACCATCACCCTGGCCCACAACAAAGAGGTTCTCCATATTTTGGTGGAGCTGATGCTCTGGTTTGTGCTGGCTGCCAGAGGGTGGGCACTATGTTGAATTCCTGCATTAATCCCAGATGCCAGGGGGAGGAGGGCACCACGAGAAATGCCCATAGCCACCGGTATAGCCCTATACCTATACCTTGGGGCTGCCTCCTCCATGTGTTGGCTGAGGTGGGGTGGGATGAGGTGGGGTGGGATAAGGTGGGTTGTGGGGCTCAGTGGGAAAGCCCAGGGGCAGCGGGGAGATGCCTGAGAGCCTGGTGCGTGCTGCAGGCAGCGTGCGACGTGTTCTGCGTGGGGGACGACGTCAACATCGAGAAAGCAAACAACTCCCTCATCAGCAACGACCGGAGCTGGAAGAGGAGCAAGTTTCGCCTGACCTACGTGGCTGAAGCCCCAGAACTCACACAAGGTACAAAGACGGGGTCCCCCCAGAGAGCTCTAGGTGTGGGGCAGGTGGAGGAGAAGACATAGTGGGCTCAAGCGGGGGAACAGGGACCAAATCTCCTTATTTATTTTGTGATAAAATCCCAGCAATTCAGTCTTGAAAGTCCCCTCCATCGCATGCCCCAGGAGCAGTTTGTGATGGTCCCAGGCCCCTCTGGCTGGTCCCTGTCTGTATCTGTAACGGAGGTGTTGGGCTCCGGTCTGATCTCCCTTCTCCTGACCCCGTTTTCTGAAGCAGAGAGCTGGAAACCTGGGAGCTTTCCAAGCTCGCTTTGTCCAAATGCCGCTCGGCCGAGCGCTGCGGAGCGATGGCAGGTCCAGCCCACCGACACCTGGCCCCTCAGCACGGCTCCTGCAGCTGATGAGCTGCCGCACCGGCTTTGCTCTTCCCAGATTCAGGCGCTTTGCTACCAGCCAGGTGGCACTGGCAGCAAGAGGTGCATGCCTGCACGTGAGGGCACGTCCCCAAGCCTCCTGTGGGTGGTTCCCAAGTCCTCCTCGGTCACCAACAGAAGGGACACGTGTCGGGTTCCCCCCTGGGGTTTCTGACCCCCCTAGGCTCGCTGAAGCTCTGCAGGAGATGGAGGCAGGAGGGTGGTGGAGCCCACAGTCCCATCGCTGCTGGTGGTGTCAGCCAGCTCCGGTCCAACGGGCTGGACCTGCAGCGGTGGCCAACAGCCCAGCAAAAGCCAGAAGCCGCCTGGCTTGGCCACGCTCCACTGCGTTGCTTCACTGACTCTTCTCCTCCGCAGGACTGTACAGCATCCACAAAAAACGCGTCTATGCAGCCCGGCTTATCGCACGCCAGAACCTGCAGAGCCCAAAGTCCAGGTAGGAGATGGCGCTGCCCCGGGACCTGCAGGAGCTGAAGGCACCCAAGCATCCCTGCACGCGGTGCCGCAAATACCCCTTGACCCCTGAATGTCCCGTGGGTACCGTCCTCGTGCCAATCATCACCCAGGCTGGAAGCCACCTTAACTCCCTGAAGGGTGTTTCCTGCCTCCTCATACAGTGAAATCTCTGGTGCTACATGAATCACCCTGCTGGCTGTGAGGATGAGGAGATGGCCCCACGTGTGGCGTGGCAGGGTGCACCCAAAGAAAGGATAAAATTGCTGAAGCAAGAGGTTAAACTGGTTTTCCCTTACAAAAAGTCCCTGAGGGGAGGTAGACACTGCAGTGTCCTTTCTAGCTCCCTCCTGTGATTTTGGTGACGTGATCAGTGGGGCTTCAGGGCTTGGACAGGCCACCACTGCCCAGCACACCCAGTGGCTCCTGAGGCCAGAGCTCAGTGACTCCCTGAAGGACTCCCCTCAAAACACATCCTGCTTTTTCTCCTTTCCCTCTAGTCGCTTGACAATTTTCCTGCGCCTCAACACCAACGGACACCAGGAACTGCAGTACCTGCCTGGGGACCACCTGGGGGTGTTTCCAGGGAACCATGAAGACTTGGTCAATGCCCTGATTGACAGGCTTGAAGATGCCCCTCCGGCCAACCAGCTGGTGAAGGTGGAACTCCTGGAAGAGAGGAACACAGCTCTAGGTAGCCAGGGCCACCTCTACCTAGAGGTGGCCTCTGTCCTCCTCACCCATCCCTTGTAGTGGTTCTTGTAGCTCCTCGGGGAGGTAGGTGGCCCCAGGAGAAACCATTTCCCATCTCACTGGTGCTTTTGCCTGGACTGGCAGCACCTCCTTCAACCTTCCTCTGCCCAGAACCATTGCTCATCTGCATTTGGGGTGTAGAGCAAGGGTTTGAAGGATGAGCAGGGCCCTGGAGAGAAGATGTTTCCTTGTTCTTCAGAAAAAGTAAAGGTGTTTATTTTCTCATGGAAATTACAATGTCTAGGACTGGAAAGAAGAGTTAAGGGGTCTTGATGGACTACCCCAACAGCGTATTTCATGGATAAGTCTGATACCCTACCACCATGCACAGTGTTACAGGAGATGGAAAACAGTCTTAACTCAGAGTGATCGATGCTGAAGGTGGTGGAGTATCAGACCCATATTTGTGACCATCGTAGAGCATCTCTCTTGTAGCATGAGGATATCTCACTGACTCTTCTTTACAGCTCTTCATCATTCACTGTCTCAGAGCTGATAAGGGGGAATGAAAGCAAGGATTTGTCCACCTTGGCTCTTAAGCTCATCTGATCCCACGGTTGTGCTGAATTCCTTCCTGGCAGGTGTCATCAGTAACTGGACAGATGAGAACCGGGTCCCACCATGCACCATCTTCCAGGCTTTTAAGTACTATTTGGACATCACCACCCCTCCCACACCCCTGCTGCTGCAGCAGTTTGCTTTGTTGGCCACCAGTGACAAGGAGAAGAAACGTCTGCAGGTCCTTAGCAAGGTAAAGCCTTAGACCCGAACCCCCAAGTTTCTCAAGGCCCTGGGGACAACCACAAGCCCAGGGCATTTTCAGCTCACGCTGTGGTTGGGCTGAGTCTCTACCCATGACAGCAGCGTTCCTCCTGCCTATCTTCACTGCCACCCACCCCAGCTTTGCCGTAGGCCTGGTGGGATATCAGTAAAGGCACCTGGCTTGGAAGAGGTTGATGCTGCAGCTCTCCCTTCCCTCCCTCTCTCCCTCTCTCCCTCCCTCTTTCCCTGGCTGCAGGGCTTGCAGGAATACGAGGAATGGAAGTGGTCCAAGAACCCCACCATCGTGGAGGTGCTGGAGGAGTTCCCCTCAGTGCAGATGCCCTCCACGCTGCTGCTGACTCAGCTCCCCCTCCTCCAACCACGCTACTACTCCATCAGTTCCTCCCCAGAGATGTACCCAGGCGAGGTCCACCTCACCGTGGCAGTGGTCTCCTATCGCACGAGAGGTATCATGCTCATGCAGGGGTCAGTGGAGACAGGCTTGGTGTGGGGAGCAGGGGAAAATCATTGGCACATGAGCAGCACCACAAGGTCTTTGGCAGAGATATGTTATTTTAAAGCCTTACTACCTGCTGCAGTGACTAGATTCCTTCAACCCATAACATGCTGTCCCATGTTATGAAGAATGGCCATCTACCAAAAGGGAGGGTATTGCAGAGATGCCAGATCTGGGTCAGGTACCAGCAACAGACCAGCCATGGTGGCTCCAAGCTCCACATGGGATCATTTGTTTGCCCACACCGAAGTCCACATTGCCACAACTCGCCAGATTTCTGTACCTGTGCAAGCACTGATGTGCCCTGGTCGTGGTGGAAATGGGCACAGCCCCATCACCCCTGCATCAGGCAGGACACAGAGGAAGACACTGGCAATCCATCTGGGGCTGCCATGGAGGGCTTGTGTCTAGAAGCACCACAGCATGATGCTGCTTCTACCAAAAAGGACCAAGGAGAAGTTGGGTGCTTCCTAAGTGTTGTGGAGGTGCAGCTATCCCAGGGCTGGGTCCTGGGTGAACTTGGGCAGCTCCGCAGAGGGATTCAAGGGCCAAACTTCTACCAAGTTCATGGAGAAGGGATGCAGAGATACTCAATATTTCAGTGTGGTGTTCATGTGGGATGTAGCAGGGAGGGTTTCGGAAAGGAAGGCAACTGGAGTAGGTGGTGGGTATGTCAAGTACAGACCTCCTTCCCTGCCCTTCTAGATGGAGAAGGACCAATCCACCACGGAGTCTGCTCCTCTTGGCTCAATCGGATACAGACGGATGAAGTAGTGCCCTGTTTTGTAAGAGGGTAAGTGGTCTGCTGAAGGCAAGGGGTGAAAAAGATGGGGTGAGCCCCCTTGCAGGACGAGCTCTTTGCCCTCAATTCTTCTTTGCAAAGCACTAAGGGTGCAGAGAAAACAGGGCTGGGTTTGTGAGCAAATGGGTCCCTCTCGGGTGCAGATCTTTGCACTAAAATGTCGCTTTCTGGGGTTTCACCTCATTTTCTACCCCTGCCTCTGTGGGTAGAGGTGTCTCGTCTTGCTGTGGTGGGCAGAGGTGAGGGAGGGAGCATCCTGCTTGGGTGTAATTGGTGTCTCCAATGTGTGCAGTGCGCCCGGGTTCCACCTGCCCCAGGATCCCCAGGTGCCCTGCATCCTCATCGGCCCCGGCACCGGCATCGCCCCTTTCCGGAGCTTCTGGCAGCAGCGGCTTTTTGAAATCCAGCACAAAGGTGGGTCGACGTTTGTTCTTCCTATTTCTCATCCCAAGCGGCACTCAGGAACCCTGGATTGGTGGGGATGGGGGTCCAGTCTCCTGCCCGGCCTGTCCCAGCAGAGCCAAAGGGCTTCTTGACACAGCGGCTGTCCCAAGTGCGAGCACGGCGGTTGGCCTAAACTCCATGAAAATCCTCCTGTAAACCTTTACAAGTTGTTTATGGCAGTACTATAGTGCTGGTGTTGGGTTTTAAAGGTCATTTAATCTAAATAAATGTAAAAGATACATTTTTCATTGATCGTTTAGACCATTTAGGAAAGAAAATGTTTAATTCCTCCCCAAAACCTGGCAGAAGTACCCCTGCTGTGTGTCCCTGGACCATGCACCAGCTCAGGCAGTGTGTTACCTCCTCCTTGCTGGCTTTCCCTCCCTCCCAGTTTGGCCAGGGAAGGCTCCTGGCAGTCTTCTGCAGGCTGCTGGGGCTGCCGGCAGATCTGGAGGGAGATGGGTTGCAAAAAGGGGGTCCCTGGGCTAAATGCTTCTCCCATTTCCCCCCCCAGGTCTGAAGCCTTGTCCTATGGTCCTGGTATTTGGCTGCCGGCAATCCAGGATCGACCACATTTACAAAGAGGAGACGCTCTTTGCCAAAACCCAAGGTGTCTTCAGAGAGCTGTACACAGCCTACTCCCGGGAACCGGACAAACCAAAGGTGTGTTTCAGGCACCGCTCCAGTCCTGGTGTGCAGCCCTGGGTGGCCGTGGCCAGCCAGCGTGGCGTGGAGATGCCAGTTCCTTGGCACAGCCACAGTGGCTCATGCCCTGGGCACTCTGGTTGTGTGTGTGCAGGATCGTGCCCTTCCCAGGGCAGCCCCATTCCCAGGGCACATCTCCATCCCTGCGCCAGCCCGAAAGTGTGCCCACAGTGCTCACGTTTTGCCCTGGAGGGGCAAAACACAGAATCACAGAATGATTCAGGTTGCAAGGGACCTTAAAGACCATCCAGTGCCACCCCCTGCCCTGGGCAGGGACACCTCCCACCACACCAGGTTGCTCCAAGCCCCCTCCAACCTGGCCTTGTACCCCTCCAGGGATGGGGCAGCCACAGCTTCTCTGGGCAACCTGGGCCAGGCTCTCACCACCCTCACAGCAAAGAAGTTCTTCCCCAGATCTCATCTCCATCTCCCCTCTTTCAGTGTCAAACCCTTCCCCCTCCTCCTATGGCTCCCCTCCCTGATCCAGAGTCCCTCCCCAGCTTTCCTGGAGCCCCTTTAAGGACTGGAAGGGGCTCGAAGGTCTCCCTGGAGCCTTCTCTTCTCCAGGCTGAACCCCCCCAACTCTCTCAGCCTGTCCTCACAGCAGAGGGGCTCCAGCCCTCCCAGCATCTCCGTGGCCTCCTCTGGCCCCGCTCCAACAGCTCCATGTCCTTCTGCTGTTGGTGGCCCCAGAGCTGGAGGCAGCACTGGGGGGTGTCTCCCCAGAGCGGAGCAGAGGGGCAGAATCCCCCCCCCTCTCCCTGCTGGCCACGCTGCTGGGGATGCAGCCCAGGCTGCGGGGGGTTTCTGGGCTCCAGCGCACGTTGCTGGTTCATCTGCTCTAACTCCCCACCGCCACCTGAGCAGGCCTGGCAATGAGATATATGGTGAAGGCATGAAAATGCAAGAGCAAAATGATGCTTTCCCCATCATCATGGGGGCTGCAGGGTGCAGTCATGCTTCCCCAAAGAGGAGGTCGCGTTGCCCTGCTGTCCCCGAGGCAGCCAGTGCACACAAAGCTGGCCAGAGCGTGCAGGTAGATGGGGCTGGGATGCTGCAGTTAATCTCAGCTCCCACCTTCTCCTCCTCCTTCTCCTCCTCCTCCTTCTCCTTCTCCTCCTCCTCCTCCTCCTCCCTCAGAAATACGTGCAGGACGTGTTACAGGAGCAGCTGGCCCACACCGTGTTCAAAGCACTGAAGGAGCAGGGAGGCCACGTCTACGTCTGCGGAGATGTCACCATGGCCGGGGATGTCCTGAAGACCATCCAGCGCATCGTGAGGCAGCAGGGCCAGCTGTCGGTGGAGGAGGCGGGGGCTTTCATCAGCAAGCTGCGGGTGAGTGGCGTCCGTCCGCACCACCAGACACCGTGTCAGCTCCTGCCACCGGCGCTGCACCTGGTGCCTCCTCCCGCAGAACCGGCAGCACCCAGGAGAACGGTGCCTGGTGGGGGGGAAATGCGGCAAGATGCCCCCCTTGCAGCCAGGCAAGGTCGGGAGTGGGATCTTCTGAAGCTTTGGATGGAGGTGACCTCGCTTTGCAGGGGCTCTGCTCCAGGCACTAGGCTCCTGCCATGAGCCCGGTGCTGTGCTGAGCACCAGCAAGAGCTCTTTTGGGGACCCTTGGTGGCCCAGATAGGACTTGTTCACCTGGGTAAGTCCCCACTGGGGAATGCTGCCCCTGGGCAAACACATTGCTGCAGATGTTGCAGCTGAAGCAGAACTGAGCTTGGTTTGGGGCTCAGACCTGGGGACAGATGCTCAAACAGCTCTGCTTCTGCCCAGGAGGACAACTCATCCCAGTTCCTGTGGGACTACCCCTCCCCACCACTCCCTCCAGCAACCAAGGGAGCCCAGAGCCACGTTTTCAGCTGGTTGGCAAGCAAAAGCTCTGATACACAGGCTGGCCTTGGGCTACTTGCCCCCTGGTAGCCAGGCAGTCCCTGGGTTACCAGCAGTCGGGGAGGTCTAACCCACCCAGCAGCCCCACAGTGTGGCCTTGGGAAGGTCATTTCTCCTCCCTGCTCGTTCCTGCCCCTCTGCCCTCCCTGTCCCACCAGCTCTTGTGACAGACCCCAGAACACTTGCTGTGTGTTTGGTACCCACCCACAACTCGAGAGCTTTCTGGTGCCACAGGAACACCGACTGTTTGTAAATACTCCTTTTTTTTTTTTTTTTTTTTCCCCGCTGCCCCTCTCCCATCCTCTGTTTCAGGATGACAGCCGGTATCACGAGGATATTTTTGGAGTCACCCTGCGTACGTACGAAGTGACTAACCGCCTTAGATCCGAGTCTATTGCATTCATTGAGGAGAGCAAAAAAGATACGGATGAGTGAGTTGACGTGTTTATTTTAACCCCTGCAATCGTCTCCCAAGCGCGTGGGCTGCGGGATGGGGATGGGAGCTTTGACTTTTGCACACCCGGCCTTTCTTATAGCAGAGGGGGAGAAAAGATATTTGATTTTTGCACTGGAAGCAGAGGCTGCTGCCTGGCGGTCCCTCTGAAAAAGCTGTCGCCTCGTTAGGAACAAATCCCCCCCGGCCTTCCCAGGTTATTGCACCCGCCGTACTGATGTGCTCAGACCTGACGATCCCATCCAAACAGGGATGGAAAAAGCAGAAGTCCTGGCCCTGCTCCCCTGCCAGTGAGCTGGCGGGTGACGGGCTGGAAGGATGGCACTGGCCCAAGTTGCCCAGTTGTGGCTGCCCCATCTCTGGAGGCGTTCAAGGCCAGGCTGGAGGGGGCTTTGAGCAACCTGGTGTGGTGGGAGGTGTCCCTGCCCAGGGCAGGGGGGTTGGAACTCGGTGGTCTTTAAGGTCCCTTCCAACCTGAACCATTCTATGACTATGATTCCATGATCCCTGGTAAGGGGTGGCTGTCCCCAGCTCCAGCGCTGGCGGCGGGGGCACCTGGCTGGCTCCAGGGGTGGTACCCACTGGTGGGAGAGGTCTCCAGGCTGCTGCGTGCCCAGTTAGGAAAGATCTGGAGACTTTTCTTTCCACTGTTGTAAAAACAACCATAAGAAGTAAAAAAAAACAAAACCACCCTTGACATTTGCTGTGTTTGTTTCTTCTCCACCATGTCCTGCCATTTGCTCAGCTCTGCCTCGGTGGGATTTTCCCTGGATGAGCAGGAGGATTATTTAGGATAAAGGATGAGTGGATGCGTGGATCTTGTTCCTTGTCCTGGCCCTTGGCAGCCTGGGGTGCAATCCCTTCTCTGGGCTCCCAGCTGGGCCATGTAGGGCCTGGTTGACCCGCAGTGGGTTTCCCAACATCCCTGAGGTTTGATAGGAGTTTTTCTCCAATGCAGGGTGTACTCTGGGGTCTGCGCTGTGTACAGAGCACCTCAGTTTCCCATCCCTAGGTAGGGATAAGGGTTATACACCTGCCCACCTCACCCAGCTGCAAAGGGCTCTGTAAATTCCTGACCACGACACCATCCCTTGGGAAGTCCTTAGTCCCAGACGCTCCTCACTGCTCCTTCTAAGGCCAGCCTTTCTCCCCTTTCACTTGCAGGGTTTTCTGCTCCTAACTGGATCCTTCGCCCCAAGGGGATGCCAAACCAGTCCCAGCGCCTGCTGCCCCCTCCAGCCGGAGGGCACTGGGTTTTGTATTTCACGGACACGGTGGCTCCTTTTCCGCGGGGAACTGCCCATGGAAAGCGCTCTGTCTCTCGTCCTGTCGTTGTGTCCTGATGATGATGATGATGATTTTGATTTCCTTTTCTTCCTCTTTCTCTTGCTCTCTCTCTTGTCCTGTGGCAGTTTCTTTTCACCCCCTTTTCCTCCCCCGGATTTCCCCACTGAAGTACGATGGCTTTATAACCTGCAGTGGCTCTTAACAGAACTCCATATTTCTCCTTCTTCTCATGAGGGCATTTTGCAGCTGCATGAAATCACCACCTTTGTGATCATCTGCGTTTTTGGTGTTTTGGGGGAGAGCAGAGGTGGCGGGGGCTGACCAATAGCTAGGTCTTGTTGCTTGAATAGAGCTGGGGGACATTACCCCTAGGCTCCCCCTTTCCCCAGCTCGGGCCTTGGCTCAATCCTTGCATTTTTGTGGCTTTCCTTTGGAGTTGTTCAGACCTGGGTCGGGGGCAGATGATGTGCGATGCCCCTGTGCCGGTGAACTTTATTCATCCCCAAGCAGCGTGGGTACAAATGTCTCTGTTTTGATCCAAAGGGTGGGATGTCTCTGACTTGTGTGTCACGACTTCTAAACAGACGCTGCGCTATGTTTGCCTCCTTTTCTGCTCCCTGTTCTCTGTGACCCTCTCCTTTTGGTCAATCCCCACTTTTGCTGGCATGAAAGCCCTCCCCTAGGGGAGCCAAGCACTGAACACACAGGCTGATGTGTGTGCTGGGGAAAATCTCCTGGCACTGACTGCTGCTTGGCCAGGCTGTCCTCCCGAAGGCTTTCCAGGAGATATACGATCTGCAGCCAAGATGCTGGTGGGAGAGATTCAGGGACCGGCTGCATCCCAGAGCTTTGCATGCTGTGAACACATGAACCCTCTCCCGGGTGAGACTGGGAGGCAACGAGGATGGGAGAGAAGTGGTTTCAACCCCAGCTGCAGGAGGGACCTCCTGGTAAAAAAGCCCATTTGGAAGGCATCACTTGGAGGGTGATGGTGGCTCCCGGTCCTTGGCGAGGATGTGCCAACCAAGGACTCCTGAAAGCCCAGAGAGCATCAGCTCCACCTCAGCACAGTTTTATGAGCCGTTCTGGGACAGCAAACCCCAGCCGCTTCCACACCTCCGGGAGGAGAAAGTGCCAGCACGGAGCGACCTACCTGCCAAAAGAAGTACATGTGGCACCTTGGTGGCAAGCCTGTCCCCTCTGTAGGCTCCACACCACCTGTCAGCGGCACGAGCTGTCTCTGCCGGGACATCTCATGCGAGAAGGGAGGTGAGACGGGATGTAAAGATGCTGCGTGATTCTGGGCTCTGACACGCTCGCACCTCAGCCCTGCTGCAAAAATCTGGCCCCAAAAGCAATCTGTTAACACGCTCACAGAAAGGCATCAGCCCCTTTAACAGAGAAAAGCTGTCCACAAGGTAAAGCACGTGTGACCTTGCGTGTCCTTCCTCCTTCTCCTCCCTTTCTCACCCTGCAGAAGGTTTGTCCTCCCTCAGTGCCAGGAGGAGGACAGCGGGGCATAGCTGCAGCTCTTGCTGGAGGCAGGGACACCGGGTTGGCGTTTGGAGGTGGTAGATGCCGGCCCTTTCCTCCCACCCCGCTCTGCTGCACTGAGCACCGATGCTCATACGGAGCAAAGCACCTGCACCGGCGACAGCGGAGGGTTGGTCCAGGAGCTGCAATGCTGAGTTTTGCTTTCAGAGGGCTGAGATTGTCCGCCCTAAGCCAAAGTCGGAACAAAAAGAGCTGCAGGAGGTTTGCTGCTCTCCCAGTCCATGGTACACGCCGTGCGGGCTCCCCTGGCCCCAGGCTGTGAGTTACCCCCACCCCCAGCCAGGACCTCCTGCGCTTTCCTGCTTCTTGGCTGGCCACATCTCCATGTGCTGTCACCATCTTCTTCAGCTTTGACTCCTTGAGTGATTAAAGCAGCTCCGGCCCAAAATCCAGAAGCAAAAGGCGTCCCAGGCACTGGGAGACTTTGAGATCCAGTTTTGCTGGTCCCAGCAGAGCATCTAGCGTGGCGTACAATGCGAATGAATGCTGCCACGGTGTGGCCAGAGCTGAGCTCGCTGGGCTAGCAGGGCGGCCGGAGCAGGGTTTTGGAGCCAGGTAGAAGGCCAGGTTTGTGTCACCACCTGGGGACTTTGTGACCTGGTGGTGAAAGCAGGACAGGACCGGGAAAAGGGCAGCCCCTGGTCCACTGCTGTGGGTTGTGCCCTAACCCTGCGGCAGGCAGTGGGACGGGGGAGCTGGGTCCCTTTGCTGCTGGGATGTGAGAATTTGGGCAGAGGTCCTGTCTGTGGGAGCCAGCTCCCTGGCCCTGGAGCTGGGAACATACAGCAAACCTGGTCCTACCCCCCAGTGCTATGGCTGCAGAAAGAGAGCTGAAAAATAAATTCAAACTCATCCCCTCTTCGGTGGAAATTTATTCTGTCTCTAGACTCTGCTCTGGTCCTCCTTTCAGTAGAAGGAATGATGCAACCAGAGGAGGAGGTAGTGCCCAAAGAAATGCCCTTGTCTTTGTCCTCTTTCCAGCTCATCCTGTGTTGCTGGCAATTAGTTTTCTCCTGTCCTGCCTTCTGCCTGTATCGCTGTAACATCTCCCATCTGGAAATCATATTGCTGCTGCAGCCTGTGTCAGAGATGGATTGTCCTGCTTTGCCTGCACCCCAAAGCTCCCCACCTCCATCTCCCCCTTCCAGCTGAGCTGCCAGGGAAAGCAGCGGAGAAGGGACCAGGGTGTGTGTCTTGCCTCCAGTGGGATCTCCAGAGGGGTCTGTGTGGGGCAGACAGCCAAAGCCGTCGCAAGTTCAACAGGCATGGGGGTAGGCGAGTCCTTCAGAGCCCTTTGAAAGGGAAAGGCTGGTCTAAGGCCAACCTGCCTGGCCCTGGAGAAGAAGCATCCTCCCTGCCGTGAAGGTCCATGAAGTGAATATGTCCCCCTGGGCTCTGTCTGCCGCTCCGCTCCCTCTGCCTGAGCCGCACCGCTGGGAATTTTGATTCATTGGGGTTTTCTGGTTGAGGCAATCTCAGACGTCTTAACTTCTCCTTCATCCCCCTTACCTGCAGGGGCTTCACACTCCCCTTGAGCTTAATTTTCTTCCACAGCTAAGGGGGGAATAAACTTGCGGATCTGCTTTATCATTCCACAAATGAGGCTCTTCCACCAGTTGTCTAGACTCTGCTCATCTCGGTGTGACATTTCTGATGCGTGGGTGTAGGATACCTCCAGCATGCATAAACGGCAGGGAGCGAGGTGGGGTCTGCCGCAGACTCCCATGAGAGAGTCCATGAGACTCACCATGAGACTCCATGAGACTCACCATGAGATGGTGCCATGAGCAGCTCAGGGGGCTCATGCATGGAGGCGTTGTGCCTCTTGGGCACTTGGGTCACGAATCTGTCACCTCTGGGTCCCCGTCCAGGCTCTTCCACATCCCCACGCGGCTCCTGCCTCCTGGACCTGATGGACACCCAGCCTGATCCAATGTCCCACCACTAGATCTCCGCCACTGCTGTTTTGCAGCAGCTCAGCTCCTTTTCGCTCCCCAGGAGATTTGATTTTCAAGCCACCATGAAATGAGGAGGTTTTTTCTCAAAGATTTTAATTCATAAGTTTTTCAAATGTCCACAGAAGTTATATATATGAACTTGAAAACTCATGGGAAACAGTTCTCTGTTTTCCCAACCTGCTGTGTCCACTAGCAGGGAAAAATAATTTGTTCATTCAGCGCAAGGGTATCTATTGCCTGTCTTGTTGATGACTTCAAAGGTTTCATTTCCCCAGAAGGACTGCTGGGGAGTTTGTTGTTCTTCTATTTATGAGAGACAGCAGGAAAATAATGAGACTTCTGCCATCAGGAGTAGACTCGCAAAGATGACACCTCCAAGATGGTTGCAGGGTGGGCCTGAACTCGCTGCACTGGAGGAACCAAGCTGGTCACATTCATATTGGCCAGAAAAATGGGAGTTTTGGGGAGTTTGGGCTGTCCGTGCTGCCTGTCCCCTGTCCTGTGCCTACACGTTCCCAGGGGCAAGCAGGGGACTCTGTTCACATCCAATGCGTCCGTGTGTGATTGAAAAACTTGGAGTTGTGTCCTGAGCCAACCTGATTGCACCTCTGCAGAAGAGGAGATGGGAAGAGACGGGAGCTGCATGAACCTATGTCCAGTCTGTGATCGCTCCTTCGTCCCTTTACTGTTCGTACGCGACGCCTCTCGCCCCGTCCCAGGTCTCCCTCCAACTTCTTCCCTCTGGAGATCCCTCCTTTCTCCTTCCCAGCTCCATCTGCTTAGCCAAAAGGTGTAGTTTAGCAAGGGTGGGTCCTGGGGGGTGGCAATGAACTTACAGTGCCTTGTGCCGGGAAGAGACTATTGCACCCGGGTTGCCCTCCTGCTCCTGCCCTCTCTGGAGATGCTCCTGCTACACATGGACTGGGGGATGAGAGGAACAGATGGGGTTTTATACGGGGTACGGAGGCGGCGCAGGGTTAGAGCGTGGGTGCAAACTGGACACCACCTTCTGCGAACGCCCACCACGTCCTGGAGACCACCTTTTTATTAAGCTGTTTTGGGGGAAGAGGGCATGTTTGTGCTGAAGCCTCGTGGATTCGCACCAAGCCCGAGCCAAAGCTGCTGCCTCCCGACTCAACGACCGCTGAAGCTGTTACAGTCCCCTGATTTATACCTGCGGGGAAGCTGCAGAAAGTTCCCAGCGCTTTGTGGAAGGAGAATTTGATGCTCCAAACTAAATTTTGTTCCTGCCTTCACCGGGGACCCGTTCTCAGCTTCGGAATTGCTCTGATAACTTTGCAATTGCTTTGATAGTTCCAGAGGGGAGCGCAGTCCCTTTACAGAACAGATGGAGACACATTTTCAGGACCATTCAAACTTCGCTCTAACTCCGGCTTTGTTATAACTATTTCTTCTGCTATAACAGGGGGAGCAAAATTTGGCCGGTGCTGAGCACTCTCAAAAACTGTATTCCCAAACTTGGACGAAATTATTCTAGAATCCGAGTCCTCTCAGATGTGAATGCCTTCTACACCCGCTGGCTTCAGCGGCATCGGGGGTTTCAGCAGTTTGCAGGATCAGGCTTTCGCAGCAACAGCAGCAATTTCACGATGGCAATATTTTTTTTTTTTTGCGTGTGTCGACCTGCACTTGCACTTGCCTGCAATGCATGACTCTCGCCATCCGTTTGAAGTCTGCCCTCGACGGGGAGATCTGAGCTCTAGCTTCTTCCATGCGGCCGTGTGTATTTACCAGGCAATCAGGGGAGCTGGAGAAAGCTAAAGAGGCTGCTGCTTTAAAGCAC
This sequence comes from Numenius arquata, assembly GCF_964106895.1. NCBI lineage: Eukaryota > Metazoa > Chordata > Aves > Charadriiformes > Scolopacidae > Numenius > Numenius arquata. Next base: position 14,347,707 of record NC_133591.1, on the reverse strand, counting down.
TCGGTTCCAGAAGCAAACCAGACCTTGCCAGGGGTCAAAATGGCTTGATTTTTAGCACGGGTACAAGGGGAACTCATGAAAAATTTAGGCATTGTAACGCAGATACACCTTTTTCCTGCTGTGCCAGGAACAAAGTAGATTAGAGACTCTTGGCCTCCACCCCTACAGGTGTTTGGTTGTGATGGAAGTTTGAGCCATCGAAATCACAGGGAAAAAAATAAAAAACACCACAAAACCCAGATTGTGAGTCCATAGCTGAGCAGCCACAGCTTGTTTAGCAGCGAGAGGGGCTGCTGCTTTCCTGCCTTACTCACTCACTCGTGTACCTACCTGGCCAGATTTTGGGGAGGGAGGAGGGAGAAAACACTTGAAAAGCAAGAAAATCAAACCGGCGAGCCTTGCCCTGAGAATCCCTCCTTCACCGGGAGCTGATGGACAAGGCTTTGATGCTGCTCCTCGTTACCATGGAGGGGAAGGGGGCAGGACACTGGGGTCTTCTCTCGTGTCCATGGGCCAAAGCCTGAGGAGCTGTTGTGGGGCAGTGGAACGGCAGGAGAGCGGGGCCGGGCTGCAGGCAGACTCCTGGCTGCAGGAATTACACACGGCTCCGTAGGGCTGGTTTGGAAACCTGCTAGTGAATAACACCCGGCAAAGTGTATTTCTTCTGGGGGCATTCTTAATGCTTTGAAATGTCAAGGCTAAATACTGATCTGAAAGAGCAACTGATTTGGGGCTTCTTTTTGTTGCTTTCTTTTCATGTGTTGGCTTTGGCAAAAAACAAAACAAAACAAAAAACAGAGAAAGGTATATCAAAATGTTTTGGATGAAACTGAGTATTTTTTTCCCACGATAATTGCTAATGGAGATTTTAAAATTTTCCCAGGGCAACAAAACTGCCTTAATATGTATTCAACTCCAACGAGATGCATTAGCTCTACTCGCTTCTCAACCTGCTTTTTTATTTGTCTCTCTGTGTGATGGTGGCGTGGAACCATGTCTTAACAAAATACACTCTACAGCGCTCAACAGGATTTCCAGAAAGAGAAGAGAGTGTTTCCGAATCTCCCCGTGCCCAGCATTGAAGTGACGGCTTTGAAGCCAATGAAATTCAATGCGAAATTTCTGCTTTGCTGGAACTCTATGAAATAGGCAAATGTCCGCAATTCCCAAGGTTACACGTGCTCTGCTGCCTTGAGATGCCTTCAAAAAACCACCCTGGGATCCGTGTGCCGAAGAGAGCTTGAGAGTAGATTCCCTGGTCTGCAGCAACAACCCCCGGCTCTTGTAGAGTGTAGACAATTCCCCAGGCAGTAGATGAACAGTCAGATGATTTTCAGCCAGGACTCATCGCTTTTTAGATTGCATGTAGTTAGAAACATGAGTTCTGCCAGCCACCCAGGGAATTTGATATTCAGTGCCAATTAATTTTTGTAATAGGAACAGGGATTTCTTCCCTCCATTCCCTTAGGCACCTTTGAAAAGCATAAGCCTCAAAGGTTGGTTTGGATCCTTTCTTTTTTTTTTTTTTTTTTCTGGTGGCCTTTTTCCTGAAGGGCAGTGGTGCCGAGACGAGAAAGGCGGCCGGTCTGTGAAGGATAGCAGCTTTGGGGCCAGGCACCTCCCAAACTTGCCATTGCAGAGGTTTTCTAAACCCTTCGGACGTAGCTAAATTCTGCTCTGCTTGATGGGACTCCAACCTCTCACTGCTCTCTGGTCCTCCCGCTCCTTCCTCCCGCCCCTCAGCGCCTCCTCATGTCACTGTGCCTTCATTTGGTTTATAAGATGATGCCGTGATTTAAGACTGGCACGTTGTCTTTACTCTCACTTTGCATCCCGTAAGACAGGTATGTGTGGAGGGGGGACATTTAGCTTATTTTGTAGCTTTTCGTGTCATCCTAAGGTAGGTATCTTCTGAGGAGCAAAGGGGTGGGGAGGGTGGGAGCAGGGATGAGCCGGTGTTGTATTTGATCATACCAGTGCTTTAAGCGGCCAGAAACGTGGTTTTCCCCTACCTCCGAGCTCTCAATGCTGCTAAAAATCTCTGCCATTCGTACAATGTACTCCAGCCCCCTCTCTCGGACTGACTCTGGCTCTGTTTGCAAGATATCCACACTGTTCTAAAGCATGCACCTCTCTCTGTATAGTTCCGATCTTCTGATTTTATGGAATACTTATGCCTGTTTGCATTACAGTCAAAATAAAAAAAAAAAAAAAAAAAAAAGTGATCTAAAACCTGGCGGACCTCATTTTTCTCTTATCTCCGTGTTTCTAACACTGAAAGGCCTCTCCTAATATCTCGGCCGTGCTCCAGTTTGCTACCCGCAGTGCCAGAACACCATAAATAGGGTGGTGGCATCAATCAGCGATATCTATTTATCTGCGAGACAGAGACACTTTCTTGTAAGGTTGCTTGAGTCGCAGCGTTACATGTTTCACATCATTTATACCATCTCCACTGGGAAAATGCCACGGTGTCTGCATGCAGTCCGGGGCAAGCCGTGATGCTGGAGACCCAGGAAGACAGCAGTGGTGCTCCAGGCAGGACCTGGGAGACCCAAGACAAAAGAATGGCTGCACGTGGCCAGGCGAATGAGCCAGAAATATGGGTTTTTACACAGGAAGACAGGGTCCTGTTGCAAAGAGGTACTAATGTGCCATTATTTAAATGGATCACTTCATAGTGCTCGCCGAGGAGCAGCAGGACATAGATGTGATCAGGACAGAAAGAGCCAAAGGTGTCTGTGAGGAGCAGGCGAGAGGATGAAAGCCGTGCAGGGGTGAAAGGCTGCTCCCCCAGCACCCTGCAGCGCTGGGCTGGCCAGAGGGGAACATGGCTGCCACGTTCCCTGGGGCATGGTGGTGGTTTTACCTCAGGCACAGAGGCCGTGTGACCTCAGAGACCATCATGGTGTGACCTCAGACACTGCAGTGGTGTGACCTCAGAGACCACCACGGTGTCGCCTCAGACACCATCATGGTGTGACCTCAGACATGGCAGTGGTGTGACGTCAGTCACTGTGATAGTGTTACCTGAGGCATAGTAGTGGTGCGACCTCAGAGACCACCATGGTGTGACCTCAGACATGGCAGTGGTGTGACCTCAGAGACCACCATGGTGTGACCTCAGACACTGCAGTGGTGTGACCTCAGACATGGCAGTGGTGTGACCTCAGAGACCACCATGGTGTCACCTCAGACACAGCAGTGGTGTGACCTCAGAGATCACCATGGTGTCACCTCAGATGGTAGTGGCGTGGCCTCAGAGATCACGATGGTGTGACCTCAGACACTGTGGGAAAGTAACAGAAGATTGGCGAGGAGGACTGTAAATACGCTCAAGTGACTCACATGAGGGGTGCTGGAAATCACATATATCACACTAATTGTTGCTTAGTTCTGTGTGCTCAACAAGTAGGACATCTGCACTTAGATAACACAGGCCTGGGATGGACTCGGGGGCACCTTATCGAACACGCCTGAGATTCCTGCCCTGATGGTGAAGAGATCAAAGCACAGCGGAAAAGTCTGCCGGCCAGAATCCTTGAAATACAGGCCCAAACAGCAAGTGGGAGCTCTCTCTCGCTCTCGCACTCCCTCGCTAACAAGGACTCTCTTGCTAATAAGGACTCTCGCTCCGTGGTGCCTGCGTCCCCTGCTTGCCTGCCTCTGCCCGGGTGCTGCTTCAGAGGTTCCCTGATCCATGAGGTAGTGAGATTAAATTTGTTCTTTGCCCTTAATCCATGGTTTTGTGGTTGTTCCTGCGTCCTGCCTGCGTCGGCTCACGCAGACACCATCATGGTGTGACCTCAGACACGGCAGTGGTGTCGCTTCAGCCATCGCCACGTTGTTACGCAGCAGCAGACACCTTGGCGTCACCTCACACACCATGCTGGCGTTACCTCAGCTACCGTGGGGCTACCGCAGACATGGCGGCGGCATTACCTCAGGCGCTACCTCAAGTATGGAGGTGGCATTACCTCAGGTGCTACCACAGACATTGAGGTGGCGTTTCCTCCGGTGTTACCGCAGACGTGGAGGTGGCATTACCTCAGGTGTTAGTGCAGACATGGTGGCGACATTCCCTCAGGTGCTACCACAGACACGGAGGTGGCGTTACCTCAGGTGCTGTGCAGACAGACATGGCGGCAGCGTCGCCTCAGACAAGGCTTCCCCTCTGCCCCCTCAGGCTCTGTTAGCCCAGGGCAGGCGGGCACAGACCACTTGCACCCGCCTGGCTCCCCGCAGCCTCCCCGGGCCTCGGGGTGGGCCATGGTCTCTTACCGACCGCCGGGGCTGCCGGCGGCTCCCCGCCTCCCTGGGGGCGGACGCCCCTTCCCGGAGTAGTAACTTTGCAGACGCTCCCTAGGCCCCGCTGCTGCCCTTGACCTGACGAGGCGGCGTGCTCCGCCCCGCGCCGCCGCACTTGGCAGACGCTCCCTAGCGCGCCTGCACGGGCAAGGTGCTGCTCCGCTCTACGCTTTGCGGGGCGGCGGCACTTGGCAGACGCTCCCCGGGGCCGTTCCTCCGCCTTCCCTCTGCGCCGGAAGCGTGAGACGCTCCCTAACCCCGCCCGCGGGGAAGGGGGGGGGGCGCCCAGGTAAACATCCAAGATGGCGGCGGCGGCGGCGGAGGGCCCGGGCCTGGCGGGGCCGGGAGGGCCTCGGGGCGCGGCGGAGGCTGACGCCGACGGGATGGGCCTGACGGACCTGCCGGGCGAGCTGCTGGAGCTGATCCTCTGCTGCGACGTGCTGGGAGCCGCCGACATCGGCCGGGTGTCCTGCACCTGCCGCCGGCTGCGTGAGGCCTGCCAGCCCCGCGGCAAGGTGTGGCGGGAGCGCTTTCGCCTCAGGTGGGCACCGCCGACCGGCATGGCACGGCCAGGCCCGGCATGGCCCTCCGGGGGGATCTGCTTGGGAGGGCGAGGGGTGGCCAGGCCTCTCCTCAGCGCCCCGGTGGCGGGAGGGCCCGGTCAGCGCAGGCCGGGCCCTATCAGGGGGTGTTCAGCTGGCAACGGAGGACGGTGTCCTCGGTCCCCTCGGCCTGGGAGGGCCGGGATGCTCCTGGGGGGAGGAATGCACCCCACACAACCCATCTGTGTCTCTCTTGCTGGCTCTGTAAGGTGCATGCAGAACCCATGACGGGCGGGACGAGCCCTGCGGCTTTCTGCTATGTATAACGGGTGAGGAGAAGTCTTTCCCAAGCAGGGATGGCAGGGACTGTCGCAAGGCTGCTTCCCCGCCGAAATCCCACAGGAGGGGACCACAGGAGCCCCCCAGTCGGAGAACGTGGGTCTTTGCAGCCCCTTCCACAGCCGGGCACTTGAATTACCAGCAGGCCCCAGGTCCAAGCTGGGGGCTGGCAGTGGTGCACACACAGGGCCACATGAATTTTGGGTTGTCAAGTGGTCTCTCTCATCCCACTAAGATAGGCAGTATTAGCCGGCAGCTTCCAAAACAACTGCCAAGACTTGTTCTGTCACAGGATTGATGCTTTACAGCAAAGAGGTGTTTATTTGTAGTGCTTTTGGAAGAGCTGTTTTCCCAGAAACCAAAATCGTAGAATCATAGAATGGTTAGAGTTGGAAGGGACCTTAAAGGTCATCGACACCTCCCACCAGACCAGGTTGCTCCAAGCCCCCTCCAACCTGCCCTTGAACCCCTCCAGGGATGGGGCAGCCACAGCTTCTCTGGGCAACCTGGGCCAGGCTCTCACCACCCTAAAAATCCTTTGTAGGGACTTTTGGTGCTCGTGAGTTCAGTTTCCCCCAAAGGTGCAGGGTATGTGATGAGGGTGTAGCTGTGTTATTAACAGTTTCACTGGCCACACTTTAGCTGGGAATAAAGCATGAGCATTATTATTGATAATGCTTACGCCACGGTGGTTTCAGCGGTTCTAGAAACTCCAATCCATCACTGGGGTTTGCCAACCTCTCTAGAATAGGACACGCTCATCTGCTACCTGGTTTTGTCTGTGTTTTGGCACAGGAAAAGTAGCAATAATGCTTTATCCAATTGCCAGTTGGCTTCTAAAATTTAGCACAGCTCAAAGGAGAGGATTATTCTCTTTCCACCAGTGAAAAAGGCTGCTGAACAATTACAGCTTCCCCAATTCACTGAGCTATGGCCTGGGATGGCTGGCCAGATCCTTTCACCAATTCAGTGGCTCTAATTTCTGAAGCGAACCTGAAAGTTTAAAAATGGTTCAGATCCAGCAGCTGAAATTCAATGTGGTAGGTGATTAGCACAAGCTGCTGCCCTCCTCTGTCTTTGATAATAGAACTTTTGGCAGGAGTTTGCACGTTGCCCTTGTTGTCCTGGCTGGATTCCACCGTGAGTAATTGCGCTTTATCTTCCTCAAATTTTCAATATCATTTCAACCCAAGAAATTACTCTTTCTCATCCTAAAAATAAATGATTGTAATTGTTATTACGATGTGGCTGGGTTTCAGCGGTAGATTAATGGCTTGGGATCCATCAGGAGAGAGGGGTTGTTATATAACGCAAAGTTACTTGCTTAGTCTTTGAACTTTATTTTGTAACTGCAGTTGCAGTGTAGTTTTATTATTAACTGGTAGTAAAATATCTCCCATGTGTGGACAGATGCAACTGTGACTTTTGGTCAGTTGGTAGAAGTAGTGATTTAAACATTTGGCCTTCTCTCTATTAATAAAAGTAAAAATATATTGATATATAAAGGTTTGTGTATATGTATATATTTATATATATTACCTGAAAAGAACCTAAGGCATCCTTGTAGTTGAAGGAAAATGCGTTGTAAAAACCAGTAATAATTAATGCAATTTCAAAATGTGAAATAAATGCCCCTGTAAATTACCAAAGGCCTTCCTCTCAGCTTTCTTTCCCGTGGTGTCCAAAATATTTCCATCTCCGCTGATTCTTCTTCGTGTTTCATACACAAGTGATCTTGGTATCCTCAGAACAGTCATGGGTGTTGCTGTGCTGGTATGTATTTTATTGCACAGGGCTGTGTTGTGGCAGCACATGCCCTTTTATTAGAAAAGATGCTGCTGCCTCCAAAACATTACCTGAAGTTAGGTTTTCAGTTGAGCCTTGAAACCCTTCTTAGTAAGCTGTGGAATGTGTTTTAGCTTTTGAACTTTCAGACTCAGTAAAGAAGATACAGCTTTCTTTTACAAGAAAGGTGTGAGGGTTTTTTTTTTAATAATTATTTCTTGTATTAAAAATGAAGTGCAAAAGCATTTAGCTGTCACAATTTGACTTCAGAATTCTGTTTTCCTCCAGTAGATGTTGCCATCAGCAAGGGCAACAGAAGGAGCTCTGTTTTGTGCATCCTTTTAATTAGACCCACGAGGTAATGGGTAGAACACAGGACAATGAATTCTCATTCCATTAGATGCCAAGTTAGCTTACATGTGATACATCTTCAGAAGAGCAAATTATTTTGTTCTATTATAAAACTCTGCCTCTCTTCTACTAATGTGATACCTGTGCTTATCTTGCAAAGCTCCAGAGGAAATCTCAAAAGTGCTTAGGATATTGAAATACCCAGAGCATGAACTGTTTGAAGGTCTCTTGTTGGCAGGCTTCAGGAGAGCTTACTCTGAAACAACCATTAATACACAGATGAAATTGGTTGGACTTATGCTTTAATGCTTGAGTCAATCATTAGATTAATTTATACGATTACATTTAAAGTTGTACTGTGTCTTGGCAATGACTCAGTTTCACAAGTCGTATGGTTACAATAAGGAACGTTTTATGGATCTGGAGGTTCTCAGTGATGTTGAAATACTAACGAACCTGTTCACTTATGTCTTCTTGTGTAGATGGCCATCGCTGCTGAAATACTATAGCCACACAGACGGCGTTAGCTGGCTTGAAGAATACAAAGCACGGCACAACGCTGGTCTAGAAGCCCAGAGAATTGTAGCTTCGTTCTCCAAAAGGTTCTTTTCAGAACACGTAAGTCATCTTCTTTATGTATGTGCAGCAGCCTAGCTACTTGTTTAGTACTTTTTATTAGTTTGCCTTTCCTCTCTCTTCACATCTTTTCAACTAAGCAGTCAGAAATTTCCTATTTCCTCATTTTGTGTGAAAATGCTGGATCACTAGCCAGAAGGGGAGAGACAGTTCAAAGCCTGAAAGTGGGTAGAATCCAAAGCATCACGTTCAGCTGGTGCCGCTGCAGGTTTAAAAGCTCTTTGCCCATTTCTGCCTGTTCAGACCCGGCTCTGGGAACTTCTGAAAGACTGCTGGTTTGTTGACACAAACCTGTTCCACAGCCTGTTAATTTATCTCACCGCAGACCTTGTGCGAGGATACGTTCTGTGAGTTGTCAGAAGTCATTTGAGAACGGGACCAAGGCGCAACAGGTTCACCGAATTGGAAAGTGTATTATTTAAGTTCTTTACCCAGCCATGATGCCAAGATACTTTTGAGTTCATTGTGATGAAGGTGAAAACATAGTCTCTGAGAGACTGGCTTGCATGTGGGACGAGCTATTTCATTGTCTGTTTGCTTAGTTGGTGGGGTAGGAACTGCAGCTTGACTCCCTGTATAGAACTGAGGGGAAGTGACTTTCAGCCCAGTTCCAGTAGATCCTGTGGGGTGTCTGCTAAGATACAGCATAATAAGAATCGCTTTTTCCTTACTCTATTGGCCCGTGTCCTGTACTGAAAAGCTTGAAAGCAAAACGATTTGGTACAGTTCAATCAAAGCTTAAAAAATAATTCCAGATTTTGGAAGAAAATAACTCTTCTGAATATAGATACCTAGTGATTGCTTCAAAAGATTCTGTTCTATTAAGAAGCTGATAACTCTGGGTGAGGGCTTGTAATTGATCAGGTGAGGTTTTTCAGTGTAAATTTGAGGCTGAAATAAAGGTTCCTGCTCCTTGTTCTTTCTCCCAGGAGCAATCTGCTGCACTAGGGAGGATTTTTAGAGGTTCAGTCAACCACAGGCAAAAGTTGATTCCACATTAAAATGCCACTCAGCTTGGGCCCAGCCTGCATAAGCTTGTGCTGGTCCGTACACCTGCTGTAGGAGCCCCTGGTGCTGTAGTAATTAGCTCAAATTCCTGTAGGGCACTACTGGGACTCTCGATGGATCCTTGTAATAAATCTGTGGAGTAGAGGCTGTGAGTACTTGGTGAGCTGGACATTTTTAAGATCTTACATAGATTTTTAAAAAATAGAACAAAATTGGTTTTGAGATTTTTTATGTAATTACATTCTTTTGGGAAGAATCTGTTATGCTCCCCATAATTCATTGTCTGGTTTGACAGGTCCCCTGTGATGGATTCAGTGACATCGAGACTCTCGGTTGCCCAAGTCATTTTTTTGAGGATGAGCTGATGTGTATCCTTAACATGGAAGGAAGGTAAGAAAGAGGGGTTAGAAGTGGAAGGGGTTTTCCCCCTTTCACTGTTTAAAGGAGAATGGTACTGTGGTGACCTGACCTCAGCTTCTGCCCTTTTGTCACTCTCACAAAACAATGTCCCCAGGCTTACCAAGGCTGGGAACTATTGCTGTGTGTTTAATTTCAGGACAAATCTAATATTTCCAAAAGAAACCATGTAAACTATTTGACAAGAAGGAAGTCCTCTGGCCTTGTGCGGCCGCTTGTTGCTTATTTCTTTGTCAGTTCATGACGTCTCTCGGGACATGTTGTTCCATGTACCCTTTTTTCTGCAGTAGTTTTGGCATAAGGAGTTCCCATCCTCATATTCCAGGTTTAAATAAAAAAAGGATCAGTTTGCTGCACTGATCTGCAGGATGAGGCCACAGCACCAGAGGGAAGGAGGAATACTCAGTGAGGATTGCCACCCTGAATCATGAAACTACAGCTTTTTTTTTTCTACTCTTGTTCCTTTTCTTAGCTGTAGTAGGTTGGTCCAATTTTTGTCTGCAAATAAGCAACTGAGTTTAATTCAGCCACTGCAGAATTTGCAGTTCTGTAAATTATTCACTCAGGGGAAATGCCAAGTGGGTGAATAAAACTCGTGGTTTGCATCTGCCTGGGTATTCTCATCACCATGGTTAACACTGGGCAAGATGAATAAGTCACTGCTTTACTTGGAAGTTTTTTTTCTGCTGGTAGCATATAAACCATGCTGATTTTGCTGTGATACGAAGCGGCGAGAGATTGCTCTTAATGGAGTCTAACAGCCTTGATTAAAGGGACTGTTAGTAGAGCTTGAAAAAACACAACTGGAATGGCAATCATCTCATTTTTGCTTTTTTGTGTCCATTTTATTACCTTCCCTATTTGAACTGGGACTAAACATCTCTCATTTGACAACTGGTTAAAAAGCTTTTGAGCCTTTGCACTGGCCAAATGCCTCCCCATAAAGCAGAATTGATGCTAATTACACCCTGATTAAGCTGTAGTCATTGCCATTCAGGAGCATTAGGCTAAATCATTTCCCTGGAAGATATCCCAATAAAGCAGTTGTCCCTATTGAGCATCCCAATTTATTGGGAGAAGATAAAGTGTTATGAGGTTTGATTGTTCTCCTGTCCAGTAGGATGGAGAAGGCTGATTTGACCCGCAGTCTGGAGGAGAGGATATGTAAGCAGGGAAATATAGGAACAATGTTTTACAGGTGTCTTATCTTGTGGGGTTTTTTTGAGGACAAATTTCCTCTTAACATTGACCTTTTTGGTTGACTCTTTGGTGATAGTGGTGTTGTCAAGACTTGCTTAGAAAAGCGATAGTCTAAATTGTAAACCTGTATTCACTGGAACAGTTAAATCAAAATGTTTACCCTTAAAGTGCTTGTTTAGGGCAATACTCCTTTTTGTATTTAAATCTACAGGAAAGGTCTCACCTGGAAGTACTATGCAAAGAAAATTCTATACTTCCTACGGCAACAGAATATATTAAAAAATCTGAAGGAATATCTTCAACGCCCAACTGATCGGCAGTCATTTTTGGAGGGTAAGTCCTTGGCAGAAATCCCATTAGAGCACCTCATCACAGCTTTCCATCACTTGTTTTACTTGAAAAGAGACACCTTTGCTTATATTTCAGCTTGGACAACGACTCAGAATTCAGTTTGGGTTTTTGATGTATCCAAAATCCTTAAAATCTTGCAGTAGTTGCATAGTGTTGTATCAGAATGTCAGGATTACAGTAGGTTCTGTTAGAGCTGTGCGTTTGAATAATTGCCCACGGACAGATGAGCTGAAAAGCAGTGGAAAAAATACTAAAACACTTGCATTTGCATCTTGAACAATGTATTGAGGAAATCGGCAGTAGTTCAGTGTCCTAATTAGCTGACACTGCAGAAGCATTTTAACTGTGGCACACGGGCTGAATCACAGAATCACAGAATGGTTTGGGTTGGAAGGGACCTTAAAGACCACCCGGTGCCACCCCCTGCCCTGGGCAGGGACACCTCCCACCACACCAGGTTGCTCCAAGCCCCATCCAGCCTGGCCTTGAACCCCTCCAGGGATGGGGCAGCCACAGCTTCTCTGGGCAACCTGGGCCAGGCTCTCACCACCCTCACAGCAAAGAAGTTCTTCCCCACATCTCATCTCAATCTCCCTTCTTTCAGTGTCAAACCCTTCCCCCTCCTCCTGTGGCTCCCCTCCCTGATCCAGAGTCCCCCCCCAAGCTTTCCTGGAGCCCCTTTAGGGACTGGAAGGGGCTCGAAGGTCTCCCCGGAGCCTTCTCTTCTCCAGGCTGAACCCCCCCAACTCTCTCAGCTTGTCCTCACAGCAGAGGGGCTCTAGCCCTCCCAGCCTCTGTATGGCCTCCTCTGGACCCAATATGGCCTAGCAGACCAACTGGTGTGATTTCAAATCGGCTCCGTGCTATCTCCTTTCCCAAGAGCTGCTCAGGTAAAGGCAAGGAACAGGCTGCAGACGGGGAATTGCTGTTGTAGCCTTTGAGCTGTGGCTTTCTTTTGAGAGCTCTCTGACTGCTGGTCCGGTGAAGCTGTGCAGTCTAGAGCTGGGGAACGGATGGAAGTCCAGTTGTGGGGAAGGAAAGTACATGCACCTGATAGGAAGAAAGAAAAGGCTTTTCTGCAATTCATATCCTCAGTCTGGTGGATGATTCTTTTCTTCAAGCTTCCCATGGAGAAGGCGGTCTTCTGAATGCCCCGAAAGCTGCCGATGTCTGTAGAAGTGTCCCTTACTCTTGGTACATAGCTCAAGAATGTCATTCAAACGAGTCTTTAACACCAAAGCTGGTTCTTGTTGGTGGCAATAGACTTTAAAGAAGGGACTGTGTTAGGGCAAGAGAGGAAAGCCTAAAGTGGCCTTTTCTGGAAATAACTGAGTTAGTTATGTAACTTAATCATGTGGCTCACAAATACGTGCATTTGTCTGCCACGGAGGTATTATCAGAGCACCAACAGGTAGTCTTCTGTGAAGTTTCAGCTGGTCAGCATGGGGAAAAGTTTGGAGGGGAGAGAAAGAAGACATGGCTTGGCTCTCTGCTGAAATTCTTGACTACAGGCCTGTCGTCAAAGTGCTAACGAAGCAGGAAGAGAAATGCTTCCTGCTAACAAAGCAGTGGAGGAAGCTGAAGAGGTATAATCTATGCAAAAGTCTTACAGGTGAATGCAGTTGATTCCAAAGACTGAAAAATAAGGAGGCTTTGGAAAGAGCAGTGGTGACAAGATGACAAGGAGAACATTCTGTCAAAGGGCTATTTTTCTCCTGCAGAAGTTTGACAGAAGAGGCTGGGACAGAGCGAAAATGAAAATCTGTTCTGTTATAGTGGGTTTCTGACATGAAGATGGAGAGCAGGCATGGAAAAGAAAGATGAATGTAGCAGAAGAGGGAATGATGAGCAAGAATGATAGTTATGGAGGATATGGCAGGAAGAAATCAGAACTGAAGCAGAAATGAAGTTGAGGTTGTCTCAGGCTCTAAATAAAAACCGTTTTAAGTTGGGAGGATGCCAGGAGATGCGTTGTGACCGGAGATTTGGCTGGCTAAGCCTGGTCCAGCAGCTTACCTACTCAATGTACTATCTATTGCTTTCCCTTCCAGGATGGTGGAGAGGCGAATACTGAATTTAATTGGTATTTACCATGTCAGTTTATTCTTTGCTTTTTCTGTGATTGAATTCAATATATGACTGCAAATTTTAAAAGGAAAACTCTTGTGTTCTGCTGCAATTGCTTGCTGCATGCTTGCAATTTACAGTGGGTAAAACCAAGCAAAGAAAAAAAAACTGAAGTCCTGTTTCTTATATAGTTTGTTTTTTCCAGGTGCCGTTTTAATTGATCAATACTGTAACCCCCTGTCAGACATCTGCTTAAAGAGTGTCCAGGCGCAGGTGGATGATATCACAGATAAAGTGCGCAAAGTCCTGCGGACGAAAAACCCACGGCACCCCAGCTTGGCTTCCAAGGCAGGTACTGTACATTAACGTGTGCTTTGTTGCAGAGCATTCCTGCAAGTCTGAGTACAGGCAGACGAGGTGAAACAGCTGCTGAATTATTGCAGCTTAAAGAGCTGTTATTCTTTATCCCCTGGCAAGCATATTCCAACGTTTGCTTAAACCATCATTCAGGAAACAGCTGTTTGGTGAGCCACAGGGACTCAAAAGCCCAAGGTTGTCAGTCCATCTGAGTCTGTCTAAGAAAAAAGGAATTAGGAAGGAATTAGGGAATATCTTCTTTTTTGTCCCTGAAGTCTTAGGTAGTCCTGATATCTGTAGCAGAGCTGTGGGACAGGGGATTGACCTCTCTTCCTCTGCAAGTCTCAGACCTCAGCAATAGAAAAGGTAGGTGGTTTAACACCTCCAAAGGTCAGGTAGCATCTTGCTCCTTGTTTTTGCGAAGCGCTATCCAATGTTTGCTGTCTTTCCAAGAGAGAATGAGCGTCTGCCTGTATCTGTGTACCTGTAGTGGCCAAACTGGGACTCTTGAGCGGTGAAAGGCCACTTCCCACGCGTGCCCGGGTGGCGTGACATATCCAGCTGCAGTGCCCTGTCCCTTGACTATCTAAATTGAGATTAATCTCTTGTGTTCTTACTCCATATGAAGAATTTTGATATAAGGTTCATTGCATAAAGGTTAAGAACGGTTGTTATCTCGGTCTTTATTTCATTGCATGTGTTTTTAGGAGAGATCGTGATTCCAGAAGTGGAGCTTCAGCGGCAGGTACTTGATGCTATGAATTGTGTCCTATATGAGCAGTTAAAATACAAAGGAAACGAGCTGGATTACTATAACTCCCTGAATTCCTACATTCACCAGGTACGTGTATGTTAACCAAAAATTAGGAGGTTGCAAGGCTTGAGATATTCTGTTTGTGGTGTTTATTTGTCCAAATGCAGCCAGAGAAATGTCGTCTTTCGTTGCATATTCTGTCAAATTGGTATATTTTCATTTGTGAAATCAAACCTTGGGGTTTTGCGTTTCTTCTTAATAACCCACGCATTTTTATCACATTTTTATCCCCCAGGTTTTGATCCGCAGGACGGGAATTCCCATTAGTCTGTCTGTGCTTTATTTAACAATCGCCCGGCAGCTGGGAGTCAAGCTTGAACCGGTCAACTTCCCTAGCCATTTTCTGCTCCGGTGGTGTCAAGGAAAAGAAGGGTAAGTCATCTGCTCGATTTTGAAATTGTGTCCACAGTAATAAAAGCCAGAAAACATTTACAGATCCAGACCTGTACCAGAATGTTTAGTTATTTTCCATCTGTAATTACGGTGGAAAGATCAGGTCTCTAAAGAAGTTTTCCCAGAATTAGTCTCTGCTGTTGGTGAATGGTAACAGATGTCCTGAGCTTGAAATAATAGCAGCCATGAGGTAATGTTTCTCTTATTTAAGAAAACTATGAAAAACTGAAAAGAAAATAAAAAGGGGCTGATTTCATGTAACCTTTCATGCAGAACAGTTGCGAGAAACCATTGCTGCTGTTCTGGGCACTCATTTAATTCTCTGAGTCAGCGCAGGATACATCTTTGACCAGATCATGATCAATTTACAGAAATCTGTGTTTTGTGAATGTCATCAGCCGTCCAATTCAGAGCAATGGCTTTGTCTATATATACCTCTTTTGGCACTAGGCCTCAGATGCCATACGCGTGGGCTCTGTTACACTTCCCAGTGCAGTGTCATAATATAATCTAGCAATAGATACAGCAAACCTGAAAATATCTGAAGGAAAGAACTGGCATGATGGAGTGAAAAGCCCCCTTGTTTTTTCTGTCTTTTCTCACATATGTTTATCTGAAGAAGAGGCTAGAAAAAGAGAGAAGGTACCAGATAATCTCTCTTTAGGAGGGAGCTGAGGTATGAATGACCCTTGTTTTACAAACAAGTTTGAAGGTGCTGAGGGAAGAACAGAAACGGGTAATCTTGTTTTACCATGAGACCCACCATCACAATTTAATTTCCTTGTTGTTTCAATAGAAGCACAGATATTTTTGACTACACCTACATTGACGCCTTTGGGAAGGGGAAGCAGCTGACGGTGAAGGAGTGCGAGTACCTTATCGGCCACCATGTGACGGAGGAGTTCTATGGCGTGGTGACTTCAAAAGAGGTTTTGCAGCGTATGGTGGGAAATCTCTTAAACCTCGGCAAGCGGTGAGTTGAGAATCATCTGGCCTGTAAGGCCTGTGGGGATGGAAAAAGGGCCCAGAGTATATCGTCTGTGTATCTGATACTGCTTCTTCACAGTGTTTGAGTGCGTGCTTTAAAAAGGTGACAGTCACCCCAGGGGGTCTTGAATTTCTGTATGTCATGTTGCATTGTCTAGTTGCTTTTAATCACCCGCAGCAGTAGTGAGTATTTAGTAAAACTAGTTCCCCTCAAGAAAATGGGCAGATCTTTGGGTTTTTTTTTTTTCCTTTGTGAAAAGCTGATAGGGACTGTCCACCATTCCCTTAGGACCAGAGACCTTCGTTATGATCTGGTAAGCACAGCCCTCTAGCTCAGATCATAGAATCGTAGAATTGTCTGGGTTGGAAGGGACCTTTCAGATCATCTAGTCCAACCATCAACCTAACTCTGATAAAAACCATCACTAAACCATGTCTCTAAGCTCTATGTCAACCCGTCTTTTAAATACCTCCAGGGATGGTGCCTCAACCACTTCCCCTGGGCAGCCCATTCTAAGGCCTAATAACACCTTCAGTGTAAAAATTGTTCCTAATATCCAATCTGAACCTCACCTGTCTCAACTTGAGGCCATTTCCTCTTTGTCCCATCGCCTGTGACCTGGAAGAAGAGACCGACCCTCCCCCGGCTACACCCTCCTTTCAGGGAGTTGGAGAGAGCGAGAAGGTCTCCCCTCAGCCTCCTTTTCTCCAGGCTGAACACCCCCAGCTCCCTCAGCCGCTCCTCATAAGACTTGTGCTCCAGACCCCTCACCAGCTCCATTGCCCTTCTCTGGACCCGCTCCAGCACCTCAGTGTCTTTTTTGTGGTGAGGGGCCCAAAAGTGGACACAGCACTCGAGGTGGGGCCTCCCCAGTGCCCAGTGCAGGGGGACGATCACCTCCCGAGTCCTACTCACCACGCTGTTCCTGAGACAGGCCAGGATGCTGTTGGCCTTCTTGGCCACCTGGGCACACTGCTGGGGTTTCAAAGAAAATCTAGTTTTATTTTCAAATGCCCCTGATAATCACTTTCCCAAGTAGCCATCGACAGGAATCCCAGAGTGAAAGGATTGCTTCAGGTGTAATTAAGCTAGGGGAACAAAGGCAGATTTCAAAACAAAATGGCCTGGAGAGTGAATTCTTTATGTAGGATTATTTGACCGAGTAGAGTACCAGTGAGGTGGGAAGGTAGAGTCCAGTCATCGGTTGTGTAGCATTTTTCCTTCTGAGCTGGCTGTTGGATGTGACGAGTGACGGTCCGTGCCGGAGTCGCTCTTTCTGAGCATGTACCTGTAGCATCATTTTTTGGTGACTGTCCCTGTATATTGGAGCACTGGGGATAGGGGTTGAAGAGCTAGCCTTACAACTGGGTTTCTTTTTTGCTGGCAGAGAAAGCACTGATCAGTCTTACCAGCTCTTGAGAGACTCGTTGGATCTGTACCTGGCCATGTATCCGGACAATGTGCAGCATCTAATGCTCCAGGCTAGGTTATACTTCCACCTGGGAATCTGGCCAGAAAAGGTACCTCACCACTCGGTTATATGTTTTCTGATAGGCTAAGCACTATTAACACTAGTTTATTGATTTTATTTGGGTTTTTTTGGACTACGTCAGCTTGCATTACAGTCTGCCACAAGTTGTTTCTGTAATAAACGCAGTTGAATGAGTTATCACGTTTCAGAGAATCAATTTTTACTATGCGAAGCGGGGAAAAGAGGATGATTCTGGCTGGCCCTAGGGGAGACTTGGGAGCAGTCTGGAGTCTGAGTCATAATTTATGATTTACTGCCCAAGTCTGACAGCTTCTCTTGCAACCAATACTGCAGACTTCTAGATATAGCTTAGAAGAGTTATTTGGTTTATACCTAGATTGTGGTGGTAAAACTCTTGCAAGACTCCTGTAAAAGCAGCAATGACCTTATCGGAAAACTTGTAGGAAGTTATCTTATTATAAATACAACCAAAGCTATTCTCTGAAACTTTAGCCACATAATTGCTCTTGTGAAAAAGCAATTTAATATTCCTGTCCTTGGGATCCTTCTTTAATTCTTGGGATTCTTCTTCAACTTTAGCATAGCCACTTGAGTCCTGCTGTCTTGTGAATGTGGGAAAGAAGGTGCCGAGACTTACAACTTGTCTGGATCATCCGTATCTTTCACTGAATCAGGGGAAAGCACAGGGAAGAAGCATGTAACTCAAAAAAAGAGTCTTATTTCTTTAGCGTGTCACTACAGCAAAGAGATGTTCCCTCGTCAAAATCTCCTGTTAGTGAAGCTCACACTCTTGGGCACTGCCTGTGCTATTTCCAGATGTGAGGTTTGGGTGAGGGGGCAGAAGCATTGGCTGGACACCCGAGCAGAAAACAAAGCTCTTTCCACCAAATTAACTGAAGCATAGGACTGCTGGAGAAGTTGCCTTCCTTTCAAAGCACAACCTGCGCTACGCTTCCCCTTCCTTTCTTAGGGCAGCAAGTTTTAGGGTCACTGCAGGAGAAAACAGCACAAGCTAAGAAATTGTGAGCTGAAATTCACTGAGCTGAAATGGCAACATAAATAGGGGACAGTGAAGTGAAACACTGAAAGATGTTCCTTCCCCTTTCTGGCACTCAGTGATGTGTTCGTAGAGCACCAAGGCTTTACATAAGTGCATTTTGCTGCCCCTCAGAACAAATAATACAGCCCCATGGCTGAGTTTACATGTAAGAATCATAGAATGGTTAGAGTTGGAAGGGACCTTAGAGATCATCGAGTTCCAACCCCCCTGCCACGGGCAGGGACACCTCCCACTAGACCAGGTTGCTCAAAGCCCCATCCAGCCTGGCCTTGGAGTAGTTTTCTCTGCAACACCTTGCCAGATGCAATGAAAATGGGCAAATTTGGACTTTTCAGTTTTGCATCCTCATGTGCATCCAGTCGTTCCAGGCTGTCGGGTGGGATTGTGTCTATCAGAGAGAATGCTCCCTGTCTGACACAACAGAAGATACTGGATTTAATAAAAGTCTATGGGGTTTATGGAAAGTGGTGCAAAAATCTTAAAAGTCAAGCAGAGCTACACAGAATGTTGTCCTAACTGCAAATAACAGTAAATGAAATTGCCAGGGATCTCTGGCAGCTATGGTCACTGTGCCTAGGCCTTCCCCTTTCTGTGGGATTTTTCAGGATTTTCACGTCCTTCTTAAGATGCCAGAGAATTAAGGTGGCCAAGAAGCCTGAGCTGTGCTGCTTCTTCTCGTACCTAATTACCCACCTGTTCTTCTGAATTTATTTTCTTCACCTCTTGGCTGATGTTCATGCTCAGCAGCCTGAGATTTCGATTCCTCTTCTGCTGCTGCTCTGAACGGAGAGTGACCAAAACTTCCAGCACATGATCAAGGAGGTGGGTCTTTCGCCAGGTGCTAAAGTGTGTCAGATTTTGGAACCCTGGCAGCACGTGAGAGATTTGATGTTGGGATGGATTTATCTGTCTTTTCCCAACCTGTTTAGGCAACAGTTTTGGTAAGAGCAAGGGAAAAAAAAAAAAAATGAAGAGGTAAAACCTGCATTGCCTGCCTCTAACAAACTTGGCAGCAGATGCTCTGATAGTGTGCCAGAGGGTGTTGGTAGGCTGGTGTTCTGGATCTACAGGGTTTGCTGCCTTGAGAGAACTGTTAAAAGTTAGTGTTCCTTAGTCATCCTGAGACAAGCAGGTTCTCTGCCTCTTGTTTGCTACTGGCATCACACAGGGTATTTGCATTTCCTTCTGTGCTGCCCTACTTTTCCCTCTGCCAGGCTCCCACAGACATGCTGAGGAACTCGTTTAAATTAAAATGTTTGTTCTGAAGTGCAGCAGAAGTCATCTGGAATCACTTCCCAGCAGCAGTCTGGGAGACGAGCAACGATACTCTCTTAACATTTCAGAAACCTCCAAACGGTCTTGTGGTCGCAAAATACAACACAATTAGCTTGTGTGAATGAGTTTTAAGGAGTTGCTGTGCTCAACAGTGCCTTTCCTTGGAAGCAGGGAGCTTGGCAGGTAGAAAAGGATATGACCACAATTTCTGCAGGCTAAGCAAGTGTGAAGAACTCCTTGGTAGAGCGAAAGTTCTCAGTCTGTGTGGAAGACTCCTGTGGCAGACCTAGGCCGGGGCACTTCTACCCAGCTGACTTGAGAAATGTGTCTGTATGTGTTTGTAAGCGTTGGGACTGCTGTAGAGACTTGTTCTGAATCTCTCTCTCTGTTTTGGTTGCTGAAGGTCCTGGATATCTTGCAGCACATTCAGGCTTTGGACCCGTCGCAGCATGGGGCCGTCGGGTACTTGGTTCAACATACCCTGGAGCACATCGAGCGCCGGAAGGAGGAGGTGGGGCCGGAGGTGAAGCACCGCTCGGATGAGAAGCACAAGGAGGTCTGCTTCTCCATCGGCCTCATTATGAAACACAAAAGGTGAGCTCTTCAAAGCCTTTCCCCACATTAGCAGGCTGTTCTGTAACGAGGAGTGCAGAAGTATTTGTTCTGACAGTAATGAGACGTGGGTTTATCCGCCAAGGAGGTACCTGGAATGGAAAATGCCAGGCACATATATCTATGCCATGTACCTCGTAGGAAAATGGGGGCAGCTCTGTCTGTCCTTTGAGAGAGCGAGTGTCTTCACTGCTGTTCGCTTGCAGAGAGGAGCTTGTGAGGTGACTTGTCTGAGTCATCGTATATCACACAGCTAAAATTTCCACAGTCCAGAGCTCTCGAAGAAAACGGCAATAATCAGTTAATGAGGGACTGTGGAACAGAATTGACTTCAAAAAAGACTGTAAGATTCTTTTCCTGCATTGCGCAGAGGCTTTGTGTTCCTGCCTGTGCTGCTCCGCCACAATGACATGCCAGCACTGCTTTGCTTCAGCCACTCCTCCAACTCAACAAGACATCTGGAGCATATTTTAAGGGTGTCAGCAGTGAGTTATACCTCGCGATTAATCCGTAAATAATGTGAAAATAAGGATGGCTTTGTTTTGGGGAGTTCTATATTGGGATTACCATGTCCGTATGATGGAAGTAATTGCACAACACAGCAGGACGGTTGGTTCTCTCCCTGTTTCTTGTTTCTTGTTCTCCTGGTTGCTGACTTCCAGTCTCTTCCCATTTTCATTTCTTGCTCGCGTTTGGTTTTCCTTTGTCCTCAGCTGTTTGTTTATCCTGTCAGTCCTGCTCATCTCCTCCCACCTCAAAATACACTCACATACGCACACAATCTTTTTGAATTCATTTTTTTTTCCCCCCTCTTGTCCTCTCCTTGTGCCAACTCACAGGAGGCTCGAATCCTGTTTGTGCTATATTAGTCTTGAGGAAAAAGAGCTGGCTCTGGAGTTTTCACAGTCTTTGGTGTGCGGTTTGTTTTTTTTTTAATTAGATATGGCTATAACTGTGTGATTTATGGCTGGGATCCCGCCTGCATGATGGGGCATGAATGGATCCGGAATATGAACGTCCACAGCCTTCCACATGGCCCCCACCAGCCTTTCTACAACGTGCTAGTGGAAGATGGCTCTTGCAGATACGCTGCTCAAGGTGAGCAGGACTCTCGGGCTTTTACTATATGTTTCAAAGTACATTAGGAGAAAGAGATGCTTAAGTGATTAACTCTTTTAAGTATGAAACAAACTGTGAGTTAAGGTTGAGGTAGGAAGGAAAGTGATCTTGAATTCATGGCCTACGTTGTTTGCTCTCCGTGAAATGAGCACTGCTGGGAATGAACATTAAGGACTGCTCTGGTGTCATCTCCTTTTGCCTTAGAAATGTGGGTATGGATGTGATTTAGTTTATGGTGTAAAGCATGACGCTTGCTTTTAAAAGAGGTAATTCAGCTTTTGCTGAAGTCTGAAGTTCTGTTAGCAGCTCTCATCCTTTGAAATTACAGCTGTGCTTTGGGCAGGACCTCAAAATAGGGTCTGGTGAGAGAGAACACAGACTTTGCTTGTCAGTGCATGGCTTTCATGGAGAGACTGTGTGTGCCAAGATCCCAGAGAACACACGTAGTGCCACCTCTGATATGAATAGGACAAAAGTGAAGGCCTCTTCTAAACCTCTTTGCATTTGTGGAATCTCTATCACCCATTCTCTACACAACATACCCTAGGAAAGGAAATTCTTGTCTGACGTCAGAATATGAGGTTAGGGTGCAAGAAATGTTGAACTACGGTTCAAAAGCGGGGAAAAAAACCCTATACATGCATATCTGTAACTCTGTACATCGTAAACAGAGTATTTCTTTGCCTCCTGTTTGTTGTTCTCTCCCTGGTATGGAGACATCCCATCCAGCTGGGGCGGCTGCACAGCCTGACTTCGCTGAGACAAGATGTGGAAGCTGCCAGAGGGGAAAATATATTTACAAAATGCAGTTCAGCACTTTCACTAGAGGGTGCTCCCAAACATGTTCTGGTCTGTACCTGTGAGCAAGAGGTGGTTTTACTGGACTGGACACTCCTACCTGTGCAGGTTTAAAGTGCAGGTGTTACTCACTGTCCTGAGAGTTACTTTATCTTTAGTAGTCCAAAAAGATTAAGTGGGGACCAGGAATATTTCAGCTCAGCCTTATGACTCTTATTAGGCAGTATTTGGCCTCTCAGAGAGTCTTAATTAAAAAACAAAAAAATTTGTGTGCCATGGGTTGATATTAAAATATGCATCTCAGTGAAAACTAATCAGATAATTGTCCACAGTGCTTCTGGGGCTGAGTCGTCTCTTACATCTTTTGTGTAACTGTTTATAAACAAGTATAATGCTGGCTGGTTCCAGAGCACTGAGTATTTTAGCCAAGCTGTAGGTTGACGCTGTCATCTCTGTGGCATCCAAGTGTTTTGATATTGTGAGGGAAAATAGAAGGGGTTGTCCTTGCTTGCTGAAATCTTGCTGCCTGACTATTGAGTATCCCCTCTGAAATGCATCCTCAGATCATTTGGGGAGTGACTGTTTCATAACTTAGTGACCTGACTTTGGGGAGGGGATGATAGGAGATTGGATTGAGAGCAGCCCTGAGGAGAAGGACGTGAGGGTGCTGGTGGACGAGAAGCCCAACATGAGCTAGCCACATGCGCTGGAGCCCAGAAACCGCCCGCAGCCTGGGCTGCATCCCCAGCAGGGTGAGGGGGGGGCGATTCTGCCCCACTCTGGTGAGACCCCACCTGGAGTTCTGTGTGCAGCTCTGGAGTCCTCAGCACAGGAAGGACATGGAGCTGTTGGAGCAGGGCCAGAGGAGGCCACGGAGATGCTAGGAGGGCTGGAGCCCCTCTGCTGTGAGGACAGGCTGAGAGAGTTCGGGGGGTTCAGCCTGGAGAAGAGAAGGCTCCGGGGAGACCTTTGAGCCCCTTCCAGTCCCTAAAGGGGCTCCAGGAAAGCTTGGGGGGGACTCTGGATCAGGGAGGGGAGCCATAGGAGGAGGGGGAGGGTTTTAAACTGGGGACATTCAAAGAGGGGAGGTTTCGATGAGATCTCAGGAAGAAATTCTTGACTGTGAGGGTGGTGAGATCCTGGCCCGGGTTGCCCAGAGAAGCTGTGGCTGCCCCATCCCTGGAGGGGTTCAAGGCCAGGTTGGAGAGGGCTTTGAGCAACCTAGTGTGGTGGGAGGTGTCCCTGCCTGGGGCAGGTGGTGGGACCAGGTGGGCTTTAAGGTCCCTTCCCACCCAAACCATTCTATGATCCCGTGTTTCTGTGGTAGTTTTTTTACTGAAAGAATCTGAGACAAATCTGCATGCAGACTTTTATCTAACCCTCTCAGAAATAACAGTAAGCTTATAGGTACCTCGGTTTGAGTCCTTCCTGTGAATTGACAGGTTGAGCTGTAGCTAATTGCAAAACTCCTGTTTCATCCAGTGAGTTTGGTATCCATCTACTTGTCTGCTCTTGTCTGTCTTTTGTTTGCTTTGTGGCAGCACAGCCCAGGTATCTGTGGCTCAAAACTGCTCGTCAGCACGTTTCTCAGGCTCCCACCTAATGCCAAACTCACTTGTCCCTGTCTCTTCTCCCCTGCCAGCTCCTGTTTCGTCGCTGTGTTTTTCCCTTCATGCACAGCTCGCTGCTCAGCTGTGCTTCTGCAGAGCGTATTGGAGTGTAAATTGTTTTTCCGCAGTGGTGCAGTGTACGAAAAAGGTACTTTGCAAGCCCGTAGGAATGCACCAGCCCACTGAGTCTTGTGCTTCTGGCTGCACACACTGACGTACAGTAGCTTCAAAGAGCCTGTATGGATTAATACGACTTCTGTGCGCTCTCTGTAGCGAACTGGATAGTTTCAGAGACGGATTAATTATTCCTGAATGATGTTTGCTGCGTCCCATCTTGTTCCCGCCTTGCCTTGTAGCCAGGTCGCACTTCGGGACTTGGGCAGCTTTTGTTTTTACCTGTATATCTGGCACTGTGCAGGAAAAAATGACATCGTCTGGGGAGTGCTGCAGGGCACCTGCGCGTGTCATTTACTGCTGGGCTGCTTCCCGGTCAAGCTGCTTTATACAAACACTGCCGGAGCACAGGGACCCTCGGCCGGGGTCGCCTCTGCGTTTTAACGTCAGCGTTTCTGTGTTGTTGGACTGTTGTGCTTAATCAGGTTATCTTTAGTACAAGGCGGGGAAATGGGGTGCTCTGGGAAAGAATCAACACGCTCTTCTTAGGGACTTTCTCGTAACTTTTGGGAAGCTTGGATTTA
Source organism: Numenius arquata (assembly GCF_964106895.1). Classification (NCBI taxonomy): domain Eukaryota; kingdom Metazoa; phylum Chordata; class Aves; order Charadriiformes; family Scolopacidae; genus Numenius; species Numenius arquata. The sequence goes on along the minus strand of NC_133591.1, from coordinate 14,323,487 downwards.
GAAAAGTTGATTCTGCAGTGTGAGGCGTGCATGAAAACCAGGCTGGTGACTTGACGTGGTTGAAACACAGGCAGGTGACTTAGAACAAGTAAACGCTCGGCTCTTTTGCCAGGACACCCTTGTGCCTTGAGGCTCTGAGCCTCACCTCGGAGCGTTTGAGCACGATCTCTGCTAGAAACTGCTCCCCCACGGGACTTGAGGGATCAGAGCTCAGTGCTACAGCTTCTCCCTGCCCTCACAACCAAGACCTGAGAGCAGCAGAGTGGGAACGGGTCAGCATCCTGCTACTCCGACCTCATGTCAGACACGGTGGTCTCAGGCACAAAATAGTTTTTGTACCACTAGGAAACGGGGTCAGCTCTGTGCATATTTTCCTAGATTAGGGGTGTTTTTTCTTTAAAGCCTCAGGAGGTGGTGTTTCTAGAGGCACAAGCAAGACTTGAGAGAGGCGCGTAGGATTTACTGCCTCGTGGCAGGCTGTTTCATGTGGTGATAACCGATTCTTTCCTTTCCTAACAGAGAACCTGGAGTATAACTCTGAGCCTCGGGAGATCCCTCACCCTGACATTGGCCGCTATTTTTCAGAGTTTACCGGCGTTCACTACCTAGCAAATACCGAGCTAGAAATTCGGTACCCGGAGGATCTGGAGCTCACCCGTGCCACAGTTCAGAAGATCTACAGTTCAGGCAAGGAGTGAGCGCAAAAGGCAGCGTGAGGACAGAAGCAGCTGGAGTGTAGCTTTACCCTCTTTGCAAAACTTGCAGGGAAGGCAAGTTTGGTGACAATCCTTTGGCTTAATGCATTGGAAACTGCATTGAACTTTAACTGGTGCTACAGCATCTTTCCGTTGCCTGCCTGCCCGTTCTGGCCCGAAGGCACAGGGACACATTGGTAGTTGAGGCCAAGCGTAAGGGTCTCGCAGGGACGGTCGTGCCAGGAAGCGCATTGTCCTTAGGAAGGATTTGTGCATTCTGCTCGTTCCATGATTGTCTTTGCTTAGAAGGTCAACACGGTGACATCCCTGGTGTGGAATATGGAAGGAGCCCCTCTTCCAGAGAAGGAAGTTGCTTGTCCTTGCAGTGTTGTGGGGTTTTTTGTTTGGTTGTGGGGTTGTTCTGGTTTTTTTTTTTTTTAATGTATATCTCATGCAGGTGATAGGTTTTAAAGTCTCTTACGTTTCACTGTTGTCTTCTCCGGTCTGAATTTTTGGTCAGATTTTGCTTCACCTCTGTAGTCCGATTGTTCACAGAGCCACCATTCCAATTCCAAATATCCTTACGGGCCTGGGAAAGAGCCCCAGCAGCAAACCCCTTCCAGGGGCGGCAAGCACATTGGTAACACTGAGGTCCAGTTGGCCACCTCGCTGATGATGCAAACTCTCCTGATGCAGAAGATGAGCTTCTAGTCCTTTTTCATGCCTGCTAAACACACCCAGTCCGTGTTTTTACCTCGTTTTTTGATCTTTTCATCACGTATGTCCAAGGCAGGAGCTGCGGCAGAGCTGTGAGTGCTCCCAGGACGATTTTGAACCCGGTGGTACTCTTCCGTGGAAGCCTTGAGGTCAGCACCAGAATGACTTTGATGTACGGGGAGCTCCCTCTCACTGCCGTCTCCAATCTATAGGTATTTATGCAATACAGCGGGATCGTGACTGGAAACTGGCCGAGCCCGGAGTCAACCAAACCCTGTGTGGAAGAGAGATGTTAATTCCTGCAGCCTGAGGCCTCCTTCCTTCTTGCCAAAAGAGAACGGATGTGAGGGGAGCACGTGCTGCGCTGCTCAGAAGGGAAGAGCTTTAGCAGCTCAAGGCGCACGAATTTCAACACGACTGAAGACCTGGACAGTACCACTGTGGAAAAGGTTTTCCTCTGGGTTCAGGTTATTATGGGGTGCAGAGTGCACAGCGTGTGTGCATACACAGAGCCTGCGTATCTGTGTGGTTTCTGAAGTAACACCCCTAGAGATGCAACTAGAGTTTCCTGTCACTGTCCCTTTGCGATACAGTCAGAGATGAGTGTTAGATCCCGTGCCCTGTAGCCTTAGGTGGATGCTCTTAGTCTGTTATAGCACTTCAGGTATTGCCACCTGGAAATCACACAGCCCTCCTCTTAAAAGAATGCTTGAACTGCATGCCATCCCGCTGAAATACTGAGCACTGATTTAATATGAGAAATAAATCCTGAAAGCCCAGCGCTGTTGCCAGCGGAGTGGTGGTGGGTCTGCAGGAGCTCGGTGCTTGAGGAAGAACGTGGTTAGTGCTGAGGTAGGTCAAGGTGCTGTACCATGAGGAGAACTATGTCTTTCGAGAAGTCTTGAGGGAGGAAGAGACTGAAGAATTTCTATGGAAGCGGAATGGATCCAGCTGAAACCAGGTTAGGGAATCATCAGGCAAAAATTTTAAAATCCATCTCTTGTTTTGGAGGGTTGGAGTAGACCCCAACCCTCCAACCCTCTTTGAGCGTTGAAAGCAAATCCCAAAATATTCCTGGAAGGTCGGGAATGGGACTGTTGAGTCACAAGGGGGATGCTGGTAGCTGAGAAGAGGCAAGCAGGAGCAGGGCCTGGGCTCCCCATTCCCAGCTGGTTCTGTGACTGCATGGATGACCCTGAGTCTCCTGGGGCTTTATGCTCCCCTCTGCCAAAGGGACGAGCTCTTGGCACCTCTGGAGCGCATGGAGAGAATTGCCACACAGCGAGCTCGTAGGAGTCCTCGGCTGGAGGTGCTGCCAGGTAGAATCGTGCCATAAAAAAAGCCCCAGGAGTCAACAGAACGCTGCCCAAAGTTTCTCTGGAAACTGGTGCTGGACGATGCACATCAAACCCACTTGAGAACATGCTGAGTACTTTAAGACGGGGTCCCAGAGTAGCCAGCAGAGCCCATTGTACCCATCCTTCTGGGGACACCCCATGTTTATACTCTGAAAAGAGCCTGGCCAAGGAGGAAGTGTGGGAGCTGTGGTTCACACGCGCGTCCCCCACCCACGGACTCGTAACCATTTCCCTTTTTGCACGGGGCGCAAAAGGGAAGCGTTGCTGTGCAAGAGGGGACAGGCGTGCTGCAGGGGACACAGGGCAGCCCAGCCAGCCCTGTACCCAAACCCTCTCCTCCCTTCGGCAAACTTTGATGGAGAAACTGTCCCTGGGGCAGGTTTCTCTGTCTCCTTTGCTGTGCAGACCGTGCCAGTGCATGGTTATGTAGGGGTTGGTGTCACCCAGGCTGTGTCACCGACACAGCCTTGTACGTGCCAAATTCGGAAGAGACTTGGGGCACTTCAATAGGACATCAGTCCGATTTTGGGACAAAACCAAAGGAAATAGTATGTAAAAGCTCCCCCTTTTTATCCTGTTCGGTTAGGTGTGACAGCCACGTTCTGTGTCCTGCTGCTGCCTGTGGGGCAGGCTCTGTTGATGCCATGAGTCGAGTCTTTGGGCTTAGGGAGGAGGAAGTCCCACCTGCAGCTGTGGGAGACCTCAGCCCAAGCCCCCAGGGTGACCAGGGAGAACTGAAAACCCCCAAGGACACTTCTCTGTCCCTGCTTGAGCAACCTCTTGAGATGCGCATCAGTCCCCAGGTCCTGCAGCACTGGGAAACCCCTCTTTGGGTTGATGGAGGTCACTTTGGGTGTTTTGCTCTTCTGTCCCTTCAGTCCCTTCTGGCAGCACGGGCATCTTTGCAGCCACCGTTTCCCCAAGGAGACACCAATGGATCCCAAACATTCCTTGTGTCTGTGAGTAATGTCCAGGTCTGTGTGTATGTCCATATGTTAAAGATGATACATGTGCACATACATCAGAATTCGTCCCGTCGTGTCTGTGCAGGGAGAAGGGATGGTTTTCTCTCTGGAGAAGGTGGAATTGGCCCCCCTTCTCTTGCCTGGCTTTGCCCACCCACCATCCCACCAAGCAGAGAGACTCTCCTGGGTGGTGGGCTGGTGCGGTACCAAAGTCTTCTGCTCCCAAGTGCCCTGGGGGCAGAGTCCTGCAGACTGGACAGCCAGGGTGCTGTCACCTTCAAATGGCTTTCTGGGGGGTGAAGGACTGAAAATGTGGAACGGGGGGAAAGCTGAGGCTGGGAGGGGGCAGGAAGGAGTGGTCCTTGCTGCCTGGATGGTTGTGGAAAGGGCAGGGAGGGCTGAGCAGCAGGATTTGAGGGGTGCTGCTGGGTTTTGGGGCTCAGGTTGCGAAGTCCACTTCCCAGAGTGGGGGGAGACTTCTCCAAGCAGGGAGTGAGGGTCTGTGGGCAGCAGCCTCCTCGGGGAGGTTTGTCTTGATGTGCTGCTGCTCTGGAGAGGCTGAAGAGCTGCTCATGGTCCCCCACCAGCAAAGGGGTGTTCCCTGATGGTGCAGCAGCCCCTTGGGATGTCTTCCAACCCCTCTGGACCCAGAGGGGGGACACTGCAGAGTGGCCCGGCAGCCTCCAGAGCCAAGGGCATGGCCTGTGGCCTCGGTGATGAACCGTGACAGTTTGTCACCAACAGTTAGAGGAACAACAGAGGCCCCAAAGCTCTGGGCACCAGCCTTGGGCCACAGAGGTACGTCCTCTGGGGCTCTGCCACCCAGTGCAGGTGGGCGAGGGGAGGAAAGGACCTCTTTGGGCTGGAGGAGGGTCCCGGAGGGTCTTCTGGTCCTTTCCAGGCACCGTCACATGCACACCTGGTTGCTCATGGTGTTGTCCTGCCTAATTTCGAGCATCTCTAAGGGATGTTACAGCCCCGGGGGCCCTACCTACCTGGTTGGTGGCTCTTCCTTCCCCTGAGGACAGGGGGACAGAGCGGTGCGTGTGTCACCCCTCTCTCCCACCCTCCTCCTTTCCCCTGGGGATGCCTGGAAGGGACGAAAAGCTGCAGTAGATGAAAAATTGTCTGTCCCAGGCCCCGAGGGTGAGGACCCCCGAGCCAGCTGAGGTTGCAGGATGGAGGACATCTTTATTTATTTTTTTTTTAACAGATATTTGATTGGATCCTGGGACAGGTGGAGGCTGGACATGATTTGATTCCTTTCCTGTTTATATTTGGCTTTAAAAAAAAAAAATAATAATAAACACATGGCACTGACTGGGTACCTGCTGCCGTCGCCCTGTGCTTCCTGCCGCGTCCCGGGGAAGCGCTTCGCTGGTGGGAGGCTGACGTGTCACCCTGCTGGGGCCCAGTCTGGCAGCCGGAGAGACGGTGACACAAACACCCACCCCTGCACCACCCGGGGTCACAGCCACCGCCTCTGGCCCTGGGAGGGGCTGCGTTTCTTTTGGGGGGGGGGGACCCTGGGTTGCTCCCACCCTCCTTCTATCCCCCTGTTTTCTCTCTGGGATGGGGGAAGCCGAAGGGCTCCTGTGGGAGCTGGGGTCCTTGTTTCTTCAGGGAGACCCCAGGCTGGGGGGGGGGGGGGCATGGGGGCTTCTCCTTGTCATTCTCCTGGGGCCACGCAGTGCCCAGAGCCACGAGTGGCTTCAAGCGCCACCAGCATAGGGGGAGCCATCCCCGCTGCCGTTGCGGGGGGGGGGGGGGCAGGGGGGTGTCCCATCTGCCCCAGCCCGCTGGCGGGGCTGTTCACTCTGGAACCTAAGGACGGTGCGGCGGCGGCGGGGAGCTCAGGGACCCGGGGGAGCCGCCTCGCCGCCGCCGCCGCCTCCCTCCCCCGCCGCGCCCGCCCTTATAAGCGGCGGCGGCGGCGGCGGCGGCCGGTGCAGCGGCCCGGGATGGGCTCCGCGCACTCCGTGCCCGCCGAGATGCGGGAGCTGGCGGACAGGACCGGCTGTGAGTACCGCCCCCCCCCCGGCCCCGGGGGCACCTTGGCCGGGCCTTGCCCGCTGCCTCCCACCCCCCCCCCCCCGCCCCAGCCCCCCTCCCGGAGCGCTCCTGCCCCACCGCAGGGCACTGCGCACCCCCCCAACGGAGGGGGACACGGGCTGCGGGGACATGTCACCCCGGCGGGGAGGGGGCGTGCAGGACATGTCACTTGGGGGGATGCAGGGATGTCACCGGGGGATGGGGGGGGGGGGGGGGGGAAGAGAGGGGGGTGTAGGACTTGTCACCCGGGGGTGCTGGCGTGTCACCGGGGGATGGAGGGGGGGGCTGTGGGGGAGAGGGGTGTAGGGCATGTCACCCAGGGGTGCTGGCATGTCACCGGGGGACGGAGGGGGGGGGCTGCGGGGGAGAGGGGTGTAGGGCATGTCACCCAGGGGTGCTGGCATGTCACTGGGGGATGGGGGGGTGAAGGTGGGGGGGGTGTAGACATGTCACCTAGGGGTGCTGGTGTATCTCCAGGGAATGAAGGCGGTGGGGGAGGAATGTGGGCATGTCACCCAGGGGTGCTGGCATGTCACTGGGGGATGGGGGGGTGAAGGTGGGGGGGGTGTAGACATGTCACCTAGGGGTGCTGGTGTATCTCCAGGGAATGAAGGTGGTGGGGGAGGAATGTAGGCATGTCACCCGGGGGTGCTGACATGTCACCTGGGTTTGGGGGGGGGGGGATGCAGCCATGTCACCTGCAGGGATGTTCCCGCACCCCCCTGGTCCCACACCGCTGCCAGCCAGGGTGTCAAGCAAGCACTTGTGTGAGTCCCAGCCAGGCTTTTCCCCCACACACACCCCGTGGTGCAAGACATTGTCCCCGTGTCACTGTTTTGTCCAGGAGCCACTCGATGGTGGGGCTCTCAGGGCTGTTTCGGTGCATGACGGCCGGCGGTTATGGGGGGGGAGGGGGGGGTTTGCAGCAGGGATGTGGCCCAGAGCTCCGAGCAGGGCTTGGTGCACAGGACACAGGGTGGTCGTGTCCTTCCGGGGTGCCCCAGGATGTGGCCAGCTCTTGGCACAGAGACTGGGATGCTCCTTCCAGGTTCCTCCAGCTCCTGCCGGACGGAGAGCGAGCTGTGATGGAGGGAGACAGCTCTGGGGACCTGCCACCTTCCTCAGCTCAAGGCTGAGTTGGTCCAGCAACTCTCCCCATCCCTGCCACTGTGGCCACATCCCTGCCCTTCCTCCCCTCTCCCTCCTCCTCCTCCTCCCCCAGGGAGGGCCGAGCACCACAGCCCACCCTGGGGTGGGCTCAGCCCTCCCCGCTGGCAGGACCCTGGGGAGCCCCCGGGGGTGGGAGGAGGTTTTATGGGGAACGCCTTGGCCTGGGGAGCGCTGCCCCTGGGCCTTTCTCAGCACCTGCCCGTGGGAGGCACCGGCCTCACGCCCGACTGCCCCCGTGAGTCAGTCCCGGGGACGGCTTTGCAAAGGCAACACCCCAAAAAGTCTCATCGAAACCAGATTTCAGGGGGTGGTGACCCCATGGCACGACCCGGGTGGCGGCAGGATTCACCGGGCTCCCACCATCATGCTGCGGCTGCTGCTAGAAGACCCTGGGCTTGCTGCTGCGGTACGGCCTCGTGGAGGGCATCCTCGGTCCCCTGGGAGGAGCAGGGACAGGGCAGGGATCCCAGGATGTGCCCGTGGCACAGTCCTTTGCCTCTAAACCCCGAAAGCCACAGGGGCACCCACAAAGTGCTCAGGGCCGTGGGGCTGGTTCCCATCCCTGCTGACACGTGTTTGGTCACGAAGCTGCAGCAGCGGCGTGTGCCTGGTGGTGCTCAAGTGGCTTTTCCCAGGACAGTGTGGTCTTTTCCCGCACCCAGGCTGGTCCAGGGAGGGCAATGTGGGGCTGAGCCCCTCCTGTGCGTCCCTTCCCAGGGGACACCCTTTGCTCAAGCAGCACAAACCACCGCAGGCTGGAAAACAGCAAACCCAGCGCCCTTGGGTTTAAATACCTTTTTTTTTTTCCCCTGTAGCGTAGGTTCCCGTGCTCGGACACGGGCCCTGCAGCACCGGAGCCTCTGCTGCCCTTGAGCCAGTCCTTCTCGCGGGAAAGCCCTTGCCCTTTTGCAGGCGCAGCTTTTTTTTTATTCCTGGAACGCAGCCGAGCGCTGTCGCCCTTCACAGGACCAGTGCCGGGCGAGGAAGACCTGGGTTTGGGGAAAGAGGGAGGAAGAGCTGCCTTTTTGCCCAGCAGCTGTGGGCTGGATGGGGAGTGGGGCTGGACCAACTGTGAGCATCCAGCCAGTGAGCCCAGTCTTTTGTCACAGAATCATAGAATGGTTTGGGTTGGAAGGGACCTTAAAGCCCACCCAGTGCCACCAGCCCACCTCCCACCACACCAGGTTGCTCCAAGCCCTCTCCAACCTGGCCTTGAACCCCTCCAGGGATGGGGCAGCCACAGCTTCTCTGGGCAACCTGGGCCAGGCTCTCACCACCCTCACAGCAAAGAAGTTCTTCCCCAGATCTCATCTCCATCTCCCCTCTTTCAGTGTGATTCTGAATCACAGAATCACAGAATGGTTTGGGTTGGAAGGGACCTTAAAGACCACCCAGTGCCACCCCCTGCCCTGGGCAGGGACACCTCCCACCAGACCAGGTTGCTCAAAGCCCCATCCAACCTGGCCTTGAACCCCTCCAGAGATGGGGCAGCCACAGCTTCGTGTCAGCATCTGGGATATTTTTCTAGGAGATCAAATATTTTGCCGTGCAACCACGTCCCAGATGCTGAAGGCTTGGTGGCCCACAGGCTCCCATGGTGACGGCGATGTTGACAAGGGAGAAAGCGAAAGGTCACCTCTCTGTGGCCAAAATTGGAAAGCAAAGTCCGGAGAAAGTTCCTCTGTGTGTGTGGGGACAGCAGCAGAGCACCAGCCAGAGAGGGATTGGGGGAAAAAAAACCCTCATATGGGCAAATGAGTGGTGCCCGTGCAACTGGGCATCACCACCTGAGAGCCAGGCAGGGGGGACCCTCAGAGGGGGGGACCCCAAAGTTGGTTTAGGGGGCTTAAATGGCCTCATCCTGCAAAGGGGCTGGCGGCTGCCAGCACCAGCAGGGACCCGGCGCAGACACTGAGCCCCAGCAACGAGCCCAGATGGGTTTTCCAGTCCATTAATAGAGGTCTGTAGCTGCTCGACCTGACAGATCAATAGAGTTTCTATTTCAAGGCTGCGAAACAACAGTCAGAACCCGAGCAAAGGACATTATTTAAACATAATAAAAGAGAGAGAGAGGGCGAGGGAGCCAGCCAGCCAGCAGGAAGAGTTCTGGGTTGACCTGTTGTCTTTCAGCCGCAGCAGTTAACCATTTCCAACCCCTCAATTATACTTTAACGTGCTTTTATCTTTCTCTGCACCGCTGGGAAGGGCTGATGAGCAGACGCCGGCGCATCCCTGCCCTGTGCCCGGCTCCAGGCGGGGCGGCAGCGAGCGTGTGGGTCCAGCTGGTGCCCGGACAGACGCCACCGGCTCCTGCAAATGGAGACAAAAGGCGCTTCCCAGGCTCCTGGGAATGGCTGCTGTCAATATTTGCACGAGTGTCGGGCTCTGTGTGGCCTCGAGGGGTTGTAGAGCCTGGTTACAGCTGGGGAAAAAAAAAAATAAATAAAATAGCCCGTGTCATCGTGGGATTGAGGAGGTGAAAAGATGCTGCTGAGCCTCAGGCTGCAACCTCAGCGCTCCTGGGGCTCAAGGCAAGGCTGATGGGCATCCCGCTTCCAGCCCCTGCCCTGGGCTGCTGCTCCGGGGGGGGGCAGTCCCTGGGGGGGGCAGTGCCTACCCCCATGGTTTGGAGCTTCCTGGAGCCCCCGCTTCACCTGGGCGGCAGCTGCGATTTCCAAGCCCAGCTTTGCTTTTTGGGTGCCATTGCATCTCGTCCCCGTTGAGCCTTTCCTTGCCCCTGGGAAGACACAGGTGGCTGCTCTCAGCTTTGGGGTTGTTTTGGGGTTTTGTTTTTTTTTTTTAGTGTTATTTTCTGTGGCCCGGCCTGGCTGTGGACATGAGCACGTGAACCTCCCCTCCCAGCTGCAAGCAGAGATGTCCTGGGGCAGGTCGAGACCTGGTCCCTGGTCACAGCTCCTGCCCACGGTGCCACCAACACCCAAATTAAATGGTCAAGTCTGTTTGAAGGGTCTGCTTCTGAGGATCCTAAACTGAGGCGGGGGGGGGGTAGAATCCTGCCGTGCCATGTCATGCCATGCTATGCCATAGGGTCTGGACCCGAGGAGTTTCTACAGACCAGGAACGGTGATAAACCAGCCCTTGGGGTCACCCTGTCACCCCCTGCAGCGACCAAGGGACAGAGCATACGGGGACTGATGCAGTGAGATGGCCCTTGCAGGGCTGCATGGAGCCACCAAAGGGAAACGGGGACAGGGACAACTGTGCCAAGAAGTACCCAAAGCCTTGCCCTGCTGTCGGGGGGTGTGGGAGCCTTTTGGCTATTGCTGGATGGGGTGGGCTTTGGTGGTTTCCCCCAGGGAATGAGCTTTGCGGCAGGTTTTGGTGCCCACCAGTCTCCTCCTGCCCCTGGGCAGGACACGAGCTCTGCGGGTGGGTGTCCTGGGGGTGTTCTCTGTGCCCAGGGACCCCCTGTCACCTCTCTCTTCTCCCCCGACAGTCACCTCCGAGCAGATCGAGCACCTTCACCGGCGATTCAAGCAGCTGAGCCGGGACCAGCTGACGATCCGGTACGAGCTTCCATTCCCACTGCCAGGGGCTGGCGGGGGGGGTGCCTGGCCGAGACACCCGGCTCCCCGGGCTGAGGGGATGTGCCTGTCCTTCCCGGTCACCCCACGACCGTGCTGAGCTCTCTCTGCCCTGGGGCTTTGAGGAGAACAGGAGGGAAAATGAGTGGAGAAGCAGCGGCCTGAGAGCAGGGTGGCTCCTGCCAAGCATCCCCCCCCCCCCGGGCTTTAAAATCAGTTTTGGGGAGGGAAATGAGCAGTCCCTACACGGCAGCTACGGTGGCATTTGCGGTCGTCCTTGTTCCCCCCTCCTTGGTGTCTGTCCAGGCAATTGTGCGCCAAAGCCACCACTCCGCTTCCTCGGGAAAGCTCTGGCACATCCCACCGGCTTCACCAGCCACGCCAGGAGCCAGCACGGGCCGGGGAGCCTTCCGATCCCCGCCCCCCCCCAGAGATTAATTCTTCACTTTATAAAAAGTCGATAGCAAAGGACCGGCGCAGGCTCAGCCTGGTGCCTGCGCAGCACGACGTGGGACGGTGGAGGGCAGAGGAAGCTGAGAGGAGGGTGGACGGCAGAAGCTCCTTCCCTCTCTTCATCGAGCCCCATTCGGGACATTATTCCTGGGAAAAGGCTCTGAAAAGCCTGTAGCCGTTTGCAGGTCGAGCCGCTGTGTCCCAGAGCTTCCCAAAACCCCCATTTTAGTGGAGACAAAAATTCCCCCCGTTGCTGGACCAAGCACAGACCCATGTGACAGCACGGCTTGCTTTCAGACTGAATTGAGGCAAATCGGGGTTTTTCACGTAAAACCTCTTTTCTTTTTTTTTTTTTTTTCACGTTTGCTTTGAAAGAACGGGGTCGGGGCTTCTGTCCCAGCCCTTCGCTGCCCGTCGGAGCATCTCCCTCCTCCGCAGGGCCCTCACGCCTGGGGCCGTCTCTGTTTCCTTTGCAGCAAGGAGAATTTTGACAGCATCCCCGACCTGGAGTTCAACCCAATTAGGGGGAAAATCGTCCACGCCTTTTTCGACAAGCGGTAAGGACACCCCCGGCACGCCGGGGAGCGGGGGTGGGGGGTAGTTGGGTTATCCTCTGAAAGCGGGACATGGCGGGGCAAAGATCTTCTCCCTACAGGCTGGGATGGAGCCAGGGTGGGAATTAGAGAAATTTAAGCGAAGTCTTGGGGAAAAATGAGTCCTAAAGCTTTGCCGAGGGACGTGCAGGGGGGAGTGGGTGGCCGGGGCGGGGGGTATGAGCAGCCCATCACCGGTGGCTTCGCCCTCGGCAGGAACCTGCGGCCGGAGTCGGATGGGCTGGCGGACGAGATAAACTTCGAAGACTTCCTGACCATCATGTCCTACTTCAGACCCATCGAGATGAACATGGACGAGGAGCAGCTCGATCGCTTCCGCAAAGAGAAACTCAAATGTGAGGCTTTGCCCAAAACCCAGGGCTGGGGGGAGGGAATGACGGGGGGACGGGGCTCCCCTGACCCCACCGCCCTCCTCTCCCCCTCTCCCAGTCCTCTTCCACATGTACGACTCAGACCACGATGGGAAGATCACGCTGCAGGAGTACAGAAATGTAACGTATGGTCCCTCCCGCCCCATCGCCACCGAATTCCCGGCCCCGGCTTTGACCCGCTGCCTCGTAGGTGGTGGAGGAGCTGCTGTCGGGGAACCCCCACCTGGAGAAGGAGTCGGCGCGGTCCATCGCCGACGGGGCCATGATGGAGGCAGCCAGCATCTGTGTGGGACAAATGGTGGGAGCCGGTTCCTCGCTCTGTCGCGACACAGCGGTGCTGTGATGGTATCAAAAATGGGGCTGGAAGGTGTCCATCCTGCCCGGGGCATCTGCCCTGTGCCTGGGCTGCTTTGGATGGAGATTTTTTTTGCAGGCAGCAACTTTCAGGGTTTCTCTTTTCCATTATAAGAGCCCAAGGCGGGGGGGGGGCGGTGTGTGTGTGAGCAAACAGGACCCCAAAAAGCACCATCCTCAGTGCTCGGGGATTTAGTGCCTTTTAAAAAGCCATGGTGGTTCTGGGAACTAATTCCGGGCTGGCCATGGGGCACGGTGCGGGGTCAGCACGGTGTGCCCACGGGAGACATGTCCCACAGCCCCGAGGGACCCACCCCCTGGTGACCCAGTGCCCCGAGGCCTCTGCCCCATTGGCGTGGGGCAGCCGTAATGACTTCTCTCTCGCTGCACCCAGGGGCCGGACCAGGTCTATGAGGGCATCACCTTCGAAGACTTCCTTAAGGTTGGTGGCATCTCCGCTCAGCTCTGGGTGGCCACAGGGAGCTGGGCACTCGGTGTGAGCACCGAGCCGAGCCCCCGCCTGGCCCCGCTCACCCCCTTCCCCTTGCAGATGTGGCAGGGGATCGACATCGAAACCAAGATGCACGTCCGCTTCCTCAACATGGAGACCATCGCGCACTGCTACTGATCTCCGGCTCCCTCCATGGAGGAGAGGAAGAGGAGGAGGAGGAGGAGGAGGAGGAAGAAGAGGATCTGCAGCAGCTCCATGTTCCTGGCGCCAAGCGCTTTGTACCCGCCCGCGTGCCTGTCCCGTAGCGGGGCTGCCTTCTGCTCTCTAGAAACATAAGAGGCTTTTATCTGTAATAAAAGGTATTTCTCTTTTTACTCCCTGCTGAGAAATACTCCATCCATCCATCCATCCATCCATCCATCCATCCATCCATCGCCCAGGACCTGGCAGGGTCTCTCTCTGTGTGCAGAAAGCCTCCACAAATCCTGGTTTCCCCTTAAACCTGAATTTTTAGGCTGCTCTGGGGAAGGAGCTGCCCCCCTTCGTGCTGTGAGCCCCCCGATCCCCATCAATAGGGAGTACAGGCACACAGGGACGGGGATGCTGAGGGGCAGGAGGGGAAGGCAGCGAACTCAGCACCTGGAAGGGCAACCGCATCCCTCTCGGCATTCCGTGAGATGCTCGAGCCGGCGAAGGAGGCGGCAGCGCAAGTAATAACCCCAAATCAAACCCAAACCAGCCACCTGGGCTGTGCCTGCCGGCGGGAGAGGCAGCGTGGGACCACGGGGAGGCCGGCAGCAGGGACGGGGGGGACGGGGGCTCCTGGCAGCTGGGTGGCTCCCGCCCCCACATGTTCCCGCTAGAAAAAGGCACCGGAGATAAGGGTTTGTTTACTGGTATTAATAACGGGATGGCTCGAGGCGGATTTCTGTCTCTAAGGCAGCCTGAGCCGGGAAGGGAGGGGGAGAAAAAAAAAAAGGGCAATGGCTATTTTTAGAAAAGCTGGAAAGATTTGTTTGTTTTATCAAAAATAGCTTCCCCCGGTGACATGTAGGCTCCATGGAAAAATAGCCCCCGCCACAGCAAGCAGCGCGTGAGGGAGGGCTGCGGGGAGCGATGGATGCTGAGCCACGGACAGTCCCCCCCTGCCCCCCGGTGGGCAGCGAGTGCCCACTGTCTCCCTGCTCAGGAGACAATTTTTCCTTTTGCTCTGCATTAACCAGGGGTTTCTGCAGTGCCCGGGCATCCCCGTGCGGAGGGCACAGGTAAGGACTCACCCTCATGGGCTTTGGCAGCTTTGCCCCTCCGAAAAACCCCCGTCTTGCCCGTGGGAGCAGCCAAGAGGAGGTCCCTGCTCCACGTTCAGAGCTGCTGGACCCCAGCCCCTGCTCCCCAGCAGCTCCTCAGAGCCAGCAGCCGGTGAAGGACCAGCCTGGGGAAGGAGAGCCCTCCCCTGCAATGCAGTGCTGTCCTGGAGAGACCTGCGCTGCTCGGCGGCACCCAGGACACGCTGGGGCTCACCCGGCTTCCAAGGGAGCCGCAGGGATGGAGCCGATCCCATCTCGCAGCTCCACGTGTGGAGGTGCCACCAACAGCATGTCACAAAGCCGTGGGACAGCGCTGCCGCCACCGTGGCGTTGGTTGAGCTGTCGTGGCGCTGGCACGTGGGGCTCGACCAGGGCTGAGCTCTGGGCCTGGGGAAGGGATGGTGGCGATGGAGGTCCCAGCTCGGCCAGTGCGGCCAGTCAGGCCCTGAGGGTCTCCCAGCGCTGCCCGATGGCAGCCACAGCCTTGTCTGCGTTTGCAGGGCTGTGGGACTCGTCAGACCTGTTCTATTGCTCCTCCGGACACCTCCGTCTCCTGGGCTCATCCCCAGCTCCATCTGCATCGGCACCAAGCGGTGCAGAGGGTCAGAGCCTGACGTCCCAGCTGAGACTGAACCTCCTCCTCCTCCTGAACGTCCTCATCCTCTTCCTCCCTGTGCCAGACCCTCACAAGAGGGTACACAAGAGCACAACACCCAGCTTCTCCTGAAACCATAGAATAGACCCATGGAATGGTTTAGGTTGGAAGGGACCTGAAAGCCCACCCAGTGCCACCCCCTGCCCTGGGCAGGGACACCTCCCACCACACCAGGTTGCTCCAAGCCCCCTCCAGCCTGGCCTTGAACCCCTCCAGGGATGGGGCAGCCACAGCTTCTCTGGGCAACCTGGGCCAGGTTCTCACCACCCTCACGGCAAAAAAGTTCTTCCCCAGATCTCATCTCCATCTCCCCTCTTTCAGTGTCAAACCCTTCCCCCTCCTCCTATGGCTCCCCTCCCTGATCCAGAGTCCCTTTCCTGGAGCCCCTTGAGGGACTGGAACGAGGCTGAGGGACCTAGGGACTGAGATCTCATTTCAACCTCCCCTCTTTCAGTTTGAAGGCATCACCCCTCGACCTACCACTACATGCCCTTGTAAAGGAGGAGGGCTGAAGAGTATCAAGAAGAGGGTAATTATTACCCCTTGAGCTAATTAGCTGTCTCCCAGCTGTTTCGTTAGGTGGCGAGGGAAGCGTGGGAGCAGGGGCTGCGGGGAAGCAGAGGCAAGACCCAAAGCAGAAGGGTTTTGCCTTCGTTTGTTTGCCTCCGCTGCAGGAAACGGGAGGAAGGCGAGAGCGGGAGGGAGGGAGGGACGCACGGAGCAGATGAAAGGGAGAGTGGAACGGGAGGGACCTGGGGAGATAAACCTGATCCTCGCCCCCACAAAGGGCTGACGATAAAGGCCAGAGGCCCCAAGGCTGCGAAGAGCCCTGCCTGCAGCAACCGTTTCTCCAGGTGGGCAGGAGCATCGCTCCCACGGCCAGGGGAAAGCCAGGGCCGTGCAATGCAATGACGACATGACACAGAGCAAAACCCGGCGAGACAGAGGGTAACACTTCTGTAAAGGGCAGGAAAAACTGGCAGAGCACGGGGAAGGAGTCCTGGAAGAGGCTGCCCAGGGAGGTGGTGGAGTCTCCTTCTCTGGAGACATTCAAAACCCACCTGGACACGTTCCTGTGTGACCTGCTCTGGGTGGACCTGCTCTGGCAGGTCTGGCTCTGGTTAGACTGGATGATCTCCAGAGGTCCCTTCCAACCCCGTATCATTCTGTGATTCTGTGAAATCCAGCAAGGGTAACATTGCTGTCACAAAATCCTGCAAAGCCCAGAGTGCTCGATAAAGGAAAATAGTTCTGTTACAGGGCACAGAGAGAGCTGCCAAGATGCTGAGACCTGGAATGGGGCACATGGCTCCAGCGGTGGCACCAGAGGGTAATTGGAAAATTGAAGTGGCTTTGAAGTGTAGGAAAACTCGGGGAAGGCTGATAAAGGCTGAGCAGCATCTCGGAGAGAGCAGGGACTCATGGCTTTCACAGAATGGTGGGGGTTGGAAGGGACCTCTGGAGATCATCCAGTCCAACCCCCTGCCAGAGCAGGTCCACCCAGAGCAGGTTGCACAGGAACGTGTCCAGGCGGGTTTTGAATGTCTCCAGAGAAGGAGACTCCACCACCTCTCTGGGCAGCCTCTTCCAGGGCTCTGACACCCTCACAGGAAAGAAGTTCCTCCTCATGTTGAGATGGAATTTCCACTGTCCCAGTTTGTGCCCGTTGCCCCTTGTCCTGTCACTGGGCATCACTGAGAAGAGCCTGGCTCCATCCTCCTGACACCCACCCTTTGGATATTGCTCAGCATCGATGAGTTCCCCTCTCAGTTTGCTCTTCTCCAGGCTGAACCCCCCCAACTCTCTCAGCCTGTCTTCACAGCAGAGGGGCTCCAGCCCTCCCAGCATCTCCGTGGCCTCCTCTGGCCCCGCTCCAACAGCTCCATGTCCTTCTGCTGTTGGTGGCCCCAGAGCTGGAGGCAGCACTGGGGGGGGGGTCTCCCCAGAGCGGAGCAGAGGGGCAGAATCCCCCCCCTCGCCCCGCTGGCCATGCTGCTGGGGATGCAGCCCAGGGGGTGGGGGGGTTCTGGGCTCCAGCGCACGTTGCTGGCTCATGTTGAGCTTCTTGCCCACAAACACCCCCAGGTCCTTCTCCTCAGGGCTGCTCTCCATCCCTTCATCCCCAGCATGTGCTTATTCCAGGGGTTGCCCCGACCTGGGCACAGGATCCTGCACTTGTTGAACCTTATGAAGTTCACACTGGCCCACTTCTCGAGCTTGTCCAGGTCCCTCGGGATGGCATCTCATCCCTCAGGGATGTAGCTGAAGGTTTTAGGACCATCCACAAGAAGGGGAAATGAGCGGTGAAAACATCATTAAAAGAAAAGAGGGGGCAGAGAGGGCATAAAGAAGTATTTTTTGCAGCACTGTGGCTCATCGATACCACACGGTCACCCCTCTCTGACATGAAGCAGGATGGGGAATGACAGAGGAACCTTCCCCTCTGGGATGGGGCACAACAGCAGAGGCTGAGAGCAGGAAAGGCCACAGGGTGGGAGGGGAAGGTGCTGGTCGGCAGAGCCGAGCTACAGGGAAGGGGAGAGGAGCCGGAGACCGCCCCCCCCAGACCCTCTCTGAACATGAAGCACCTGCTGTTCCTCCTCCCACCACTCCTCAGCATCAGGAGAGGGACAGACGACCACAAAACGCTGGAATGTCTCTTCCCCCACTGCCAAGGTGGGCAAGGACACAAAACAGAGGCAAAAGGCATTTTCCTGGGGGCTTTGCTGGTGGCTTGGAACCAAAACACGTGGAGGGAAAGCTGGGGTTTTTCCAGCATGGAACTACAGCTGAGCGTCTCCTACCAAGACGGCTTTGCTCTGCACCACCCATCGCTTTTCATTGAAGTCAGAGCTCCGGAGCTGAGCTGGAGGCTGCAATACAGAGACAGCCTCCCCCTTTGATCATATATTCTCTTTGGAGAATAGGAGGGAAGAAATTTATATCCAGGGATCCTTCCCACAAAGATAACAGACACCTCTTTTTGCAAAGGATTGCTGTCATCAACCAGAAGTCATTCTTGAGGCTCTTCACCCCCGACTTCTTCTTCCTTCGATGCGTTCACAGAATCATACAACGGTTTGGGGTGGAAGGGACCTTTGAAGACCATCCAAGTGCCAGCCCCTGCCCTGGGCAGGGACACCTCCCACCAGACCAGGTTGCTCCAAGCCCTCTCCAACCTGGCCCTGAACCCCCTCCAGGGATGGGGCAGCCACAGCTTCTCTGGACAACCTGGGCCAGGCTCTCACCACCCTCACAGCAAAGAATTTGTTCCGGAGATCTCATCTCAATCTCCCCTCTTTCAGTTTGAAGCCATTACCCCTCAACCTGTCATTACATGCCCTTGTAAAGGAGGGCTGAAGAGTATCAATAAGAGGGTAATTATTATCCCTTGAGCTGGGGATTGGGCAGAATCCCCCCCCTCACCCTGCTGGCCACGCTGCTGGGGATGCAACCCAGGATGTGGGGGGTTTCTGGGCTGTCAGCACACGTTGCCAGTTCATGTCCAGCTTTGCACCCCCCGGCACCCCCAAGTCCTTCTCCTCAGGGCTGCTCTCCACCCCTTCATCCCCAGCCTGTGCTGATACCAGGGTTGCCTTGATCCAGGTCCCCTTCCTGAGTTCTTACCTTTGCCTGTGGCATACAACAGAGGTCTGCGAGACACGAGTCCACCTTCATCCCTACCTACCACCAACTGGTAGCACTAACAAGTCCTGGGGATGGCCCAGATGGGAAATCCAAAGGCAGCATCCATCTGGGGACAGACTGGATGGTGACTCCATTCTTGACCTTGAAGTTATTAGGGAAGAGGCTCCATTTAAACATCCCCTAACCCTGGTGAAGATGTGAACAGTCACGATTGCATTTGCTACACTCCAGTACCCACTTCAGCGCGGCATTAATGACTACCCACTGAAGTAGGACAACATCCCTTTTCAGAAACAAAAATTAAACTCCCAACATGGATACTCTCCAGCAGCCTAAGTGCCCTCATTTGCATTCTGAATGCCAGTTAAATACGTACACAGTCCTCTGCTGTGGTACAACCTTCCCAAATCAATTCCAGCGACAGGAAACACAGAAAAAGGACCACCCTCCAAAGCACCCAGAGGAGCTGCCTCCAGACCATGAGCCAAAGAAACTGTGGCTGTGGGGACAGAGAATCTTTCTCCACTGGAGATCTAAGCCTTCTGGTATCTGGATGGGTTGATGGTTGGTTCCTGACAAATTGGTGGCTGCTTCTCTGCATAAGAAAGCAAAGACCTCTACAAGTGCAGGTCTTCTAGCAGCTCAGTGACTACCACGGTCAAGGAGCAATGCTTGCCCCAGGCAGTGCAGAAGGAGAAGGGAATGCGGAGGTGGACTCCAAGAAAAGGGCTCGACACACAGGCGGCCACAAGACAAACTTATCTGCTACTTGCCACAGGGAGATGAAGTAAGAACAAAGCTGTCCCGAGATAACGAGGCGAGATAAGGAGAGTCAAAGCCGGAACAAGCCAAGGGTGCATTAAGCCAGAAGGGGCAGCAGGGAGGGGAAGAGAACAATGACGGTGGAAACTCTCCGTGTTCAGCCACATGAGAAGACACAGGGGCTGGAACAACCCACACAATCGTTCCTGCTACAGAAACTATTATTTACTTGACAGGTTTCAGCCGAGCTCTTGTCCAAACTACATATGCGTGACACTTCTTGCTCTTCCAGGAATGAAGGGAAGGAGCTGGCTTCCCAGGAGGGCAGAGAAAGAAAAAGAAAAAAAAAGAAGAAAAGGAAGACCAAACCTTTATAAAAAGATAAAATTTATTGGTCAGAATGACTTTGCCCCTTGCACTTCTTGTATCAGTCTATCACAAGGGAAAAGCTGTTACAACCCAAACCCACACAAGAAAGATGGCCATGGGGCCATGGAAAATCACCCCAAGCCAAAGCCAAGGAAGAGCTGGGAAATCCAACTCTCTCCAGGCAGGAGGAGCCCAGCACAAGGCTCTCCAGGGGCTGCCTTGGTGACTGGTTGATGGTGGAAGTGACAGTCCCACCAGCCCCTTTCCTGCCAGTTCAGGCACATTTCCTGCACCCCTCCCAGCACTGGACTTTTAAATGGATTCCATTAAGCCAGCAAAAAGGCGTTAAGTTAAAACTTAACCTCAATTTAAACTTGATTTACGTGGCTTTGGCTTGTACCAGTAAGTTTACAAGGGCAAATCACAACCACAAAATAGTTTTAAACCAGTAAAACATATCCACGCAGGACTGGAGCTCTTGTTCGTCAAACTGGTTCTACCTCTGTCAGCGCAACCTGGATTTAAGATAAAGCCTCACTCCTCTTTCTCACCTGAGGTTCTACACTATTTATTTCGGCCTTGATGCTTCTCCACAACATTAGTGTGGACTCCCCATGCAGAGGGATGGTGGCCAGTTCATCCCTCCCGCTTCATTAAACCAAAGTGATCAATTCCCAGCTGGGAAGTGAGGACAGTGTCAGAAACCCCAGTCCCAGGCACCCAGGGAAATCCTCCAGGTGCCGTGGAGGGGCACGATCCAGCAGAGAACATACGTGACAACTGACCTGAGACACGACGGCCTTTTGTTTCAGTGCACAAGGGTTAGCTCACCCTAAAAGACTTACGAACAAAATAACCCACAAGCACATACACATACAATTAGAAAAGATTTAATCCAGAATTTTAGAGAATTAAAAAAATAAATTATTTTAAAATAATTTTGATACGTGTGGCCTGCTGAGTTTCCAAGCATCCAGCCTGGCCAAGGCCAACCTTCCCCTCCCTCTCTCCATCACCATCCCCTCTCCCAACCAGCATAACCTTTTGTGCACGGTCCTGTTCCTAGACACATTCCCATGCACCCCAAGGAAAAGAAGAATAAGCAGCTTGTTACAAGGAAAGAATTTTCAAACATGGGGCTCAGCAAGATGCTTTTCTCAAGTCCTTGGTGTTTTTCCTTTCCCTTTCAGGACAGGCATGAGTTTCCCAGCCTCCCACCACTTCAGTTTGCCACCCGGGGCTCTCGCTTCCCGACTGTTGTCCTCGGCCAAGATGGGATCAGCAGCATTTTTCCCACAGGCAGCAGGAAGGAACACTTGTGTTTACTCTCAAGTATACTGTTCCCCTTAACTCTTCAGTCTCCCCATTCCACCACAGCGGACCCCAAACATTTGGGATGTGCTCGAGGGCAGCCGTACGCTCTCTTCTGGTTCATATTCCCAAGTTTTCGGCAAATGCTCAGCCGGTTCGAGCCGACGCCACCTTTTTGGCGCTTGCCCCTTGTGGATCCCCTTTTTGCCTTTGGCCACGTACTCGGCAGAGGGCTGGAACCACAGAAGCCAAGTAAAGTGAGTTACCTAAATGTTATCGTAGGGAACCGCAAGGCCAATGTTGTAGTTGTAGCCGGTCACTTCATCGTAGGAAGAGCGGCAAATGGGGAGGACGCTTTCTACAGCCAGCTGGTCCACGGAGAACTCGTAGGCATAAATGATTCCCCGGTGCCTGGAAAAAACACAACCGGGACGCACCACCTTACCTTAATTATATATTTCAACAGGGGAAACAAACAAAGTTAGAGATTGCCATAAAGGCTCAAAATTTGATGCTTCAAAAGCTGAATATAAAACCCTACCCCTTCTGCACTAGGGCTGTCTGCACAGTTTTATCACAGAAAACTCCCTCCTGCCTCCTCCCAGGGATCCCACTGAGCCCTGGAAGTGAATGGTGAATCATTCACTTTGGTGATGCGGAGACGTGACTGTCATCTGCTGACACATTTCTGCTCCAGTCAGGAAGGGGGAAGGTAAGTACGTGGTAGTTTGATAGCTCAATTAGACATGCTAACAGCCACCTGAGATGCAAATAACAAAACCTGGGTTTAAATGCCTGTAGTTTTCCTTTAGGAGGACGCATCATTACTAATATTTAGAGCAAGGAAAGGGCTGCAATTCCCTGTCTGGCTTCAGTGGCCTTTAATATTCCCTTGCTGAAAAAGAAATGTTTTTTTTTGAGCTCAGAAGTAAAGACAGACCCAATTCATCCATGGTTTTGAAAGCCTTCTCTTTGAACTTTTTTTATTTTATTTTTTTAGATGCTATACCCTCTCTATTACTGCTCTGGATCGTGACTCAGGTGCTTAGTGTGCCATTTTAAAATATATAATAAATCAGATCTTTGCAGGGCCAAAACTCCTGCCCTTCTGAGCTAGGTCACTCACTTGCGGTGCGCAGTAAGGTCATCATCCGCGATGCTGGCGCCTCGGGGGGTCTTGTCATCAGGGATGTTTGCAGTGATGAGGCTGTGAGAATTAAACCACACGTGGCGGACTGGATGCCTGAAAAATAACCCACAGCACTGTGTGAGACACCACCTGCGTTAGACCCCTAAAATCCAAGTGCAGTAAAGGAATCACGCTGCATTAAAGAAGAATTCGTTTAAATCAGTGCCCTCTCTATGGCCAGAGGCTGGGAACCTGCACCTTTGGCTCTTTTCCTATCCGGAGCAAATAAACACAGCTTTTATCCCCATCTAGTGGGCTGTCACCAGAACACACGTGAGGCCAGAAAATATTTTCGACACTTGGCAGCACATGAGCTGCAAGGGATGCGGGTGCCTGCTTGCTCCGCTGCTGTAGGGACCGCAGCAGCAGCACATCCTGGGAAGAGCAGGATGTTTCCAAAGTGAAGGATGGAGACACCATCAGGAGACACCTGGACCCCACAGCCCCATCCCCAAGCACTGAGCTGAGCTACGGCTGATGAGAAATGCACTGTACGGCACAAGCTAAGAGGTTTTCTTTCCTTTTCCTCTCACTGGTGAAAAAACTCACCCTGAGCCCCTTTAACAGTATTTACTGTTCAAGGAGGAGTAATTTCTCAGATTAAGATGGGTTATCTCCACGACCCTAATGTGTCTCCTGTCACCTCCCTTCGTTCCTGCCCGTGGTTTCCATCCATGACACTGGGCTGCAGGGATGGGTAACACCACACACGCCTTCTTATCTAGGGAGGCCTTTTGGATTGAAGCAATCCCTTCCGATTCCTATATAGATTAAACAGTATTTTAAATGTTTAATCTAATGGTTTCACTTTTAGTGCACCCTCAAAGCTCAGCCTGCTCTCCTTGGCATGCTCATTAGCACTGCTCCAGGAGACAATCAATGCAATATTGTCCTTAATGCATCAGCCGCATCACAACGGGCTTTATAATTCACAGGGTCAAAAGAGAAGGAGATAAATGCTATTAATCAATGACAACTCCAACTTGAACTTCTCTGCCTGTAAATACCTCATTCTAGCTCCTCTTTAGGAAAGATGCATTAAAAAAAAAAAAGATCAAGATTTATCTTCATTTTATTAAGGGTATCACTCAGACTTACAAGGAGCTAAATCCTTGAGGTCTGCGTTCAGACAAAGCTGACTCCCTGGAATCGTGCCTTGATCAGCAAATCATAATTCGGCTGTAGCAGCCAACAGTCTTCTGTTAACTCCAGGATACTGGTCTCTGCTTGTACTTTCAGTACTGTACTTCTTGTGCTTTCAGTACAAACTGGCATTTTAATATTTAAATGAGTTTAAATACCAGCCTGGCTCTGATCGTTACTGCTAAGGGAAAGTGTGAACGAGGGGAACAGAAACCCAGGTACTGTGTAAAGATATAGCAGAGAGAGACAGCCAGAACCAGTCACTCTGGAGACAACAGCCAGGAGTCCAGCAGTTTAAATCCAGGGCTCAATGAAGCAATTACTGCTTGGGGATGAGGTGCGGGGAAGACACTAACTGAATTCACAGAAAATCCAGGGGAAACAATTTCCATGCTCCCTTATGCCGACTGAAGCACTCTCTTAACTAATGAGTAAAAAAGCCTACGACAGCTAAAGGGCGCACACAGAAACACGCACAGGACTCCAGGTGGGAAGGCAATCTGTTCCCAAATCGCATGAAAACTAACAGAACTCTCAGAAGCTTCAGACATGGGCATGTTAATCATTTTGGTCCTGCATCATCCCATCCTCACCTTCCTCCTGTCAGTCAGATCCGATAAACGCCCCTGCAATAGGACCCCAGGCAGACAGCATTACCTGGCATGCATTTCCCAGAGCTTGGTGCCCATCCGTTGGTCCCACACGCAGACCAAGCCCTCTTCTCCTCCGCTGACGATCTTCCAGTCATCCATCTGGACCGCAGACACTCCTAACTGGTGGGCGTAGAAGGAGCACAAAGATTCGCTTTTGCGGAGATCGAACACCCTGACCCTGAACGAAAGCAAATAAAGAACAGAGATAAAACCAGCTGTGGGTCTGCAGCCTGTGGGTTCTGAGAGCACAAGAACTTTGGGGATATGAAAGTACATCTAGGACACCTGCACTGCTTTCGTAGGACAGCAGCAGAAACCCAACACAGCTGACGCTCTTCTTCACTCTGACTTCTATTATCCAAGAATTTTTGAGGCAAACTTTTCCTCTCTCTGTCTCCTTACAAGTCCCAGGTGACATAAAATGTAAGTGAAATTTGGAGAAAGGTCCTCTGCCTGTGCCTCCCAAAACATCAGCGATTCCATGAGGCATAAAGTCCCGTGTTTTGGGCGTATTGCTAACACATCCTGCCCCTTGGGACCTAACCCAAGTCCACTATGGCCAAGGGGTAATGTTATTATGAGGATCAAGGAAAGAACTATTATTACAAAGATTGAGGAAGGGACTAAGCGTGTGGAAATTCAAGAGACAAGTCAAGGGAATCACAGGTTTATACACTTGAGTTATTCACCAATATCGAAACAAAGCTCCACAAGCACCCAAATCAGCATCTCTTCTGAAATTATTTCAAAAACGCCACCAGTGACTGTGAGCAGCTTTTAGGTAATAATAATAATTTCTGATCTTTCAGAAATTATTGATCACTCAGATAAGGCATTTTGAAGAGAAACATACCGAAGACTAGGCTATGTTTAACGAAGCAGAACTATAGAACAAGAGCTTAGATTTCAACTACTGCAACAAGTCCACAAAACCAGCTAAAGCTAATGGTGTTAAGTTTCAAATCCAGTATATATCACAAAGGACTATGGGTTTTGATCCTTACAGATCAAGATTAAGAGATAAAGCAAAGGACATACACGATTAAAAAAAATGCAGCAAGTGAAAACAGCAGTAGAGGGGAAATACTGATCTCAGATTTGAAAAGAAGCCAGAGAAAGTTCCTCCCAGCTGATGGATAACAAGAATGAAACCATCAGGTACACATTAATTCCAGAAAAGGCCAAAACACACTTGTTCCAACACATTAACTGTAGTTTATTCCATGCCCCTGCTACGATCCTAATGGTGTTGCAAGTCTTTCCTTTTCCTTTCTCAAATGGAGATTGCATCATATGATTTTACAAATAACACATTTCAGCAACTGAAAGAAAAGGCAACAGAAGAGTCCAAAACTCCAGCAGAGCAACATCCATCTGACATAGAAAAACAGGCTGGAACGGAGCGAGGAGCACGCTCTGTGTGGCTCCGCAGTCACCCTGAGGAAAACCCCATCACAACAATTGCCGATGGCGAGAAGAGACTTCTCGCTTTCTCCAACTCCAGCAGAGAGAGGCTTTGGCTACATATTAGAGCTGTGCTTGGGTAAGGACGGGGGATTTTGGAAGTGTTCACACCCAGCGCTCTCCCTATCTTACTGCACGTGTTCTGCACGGCAATCAAAGCTTCTTCTGTTTGGTGAGCACAGTTGGAACCAAAGATCCAATTGTATCCTGCTTATTTCATTAGCAAGGACCCAGGTTTCAGGCAGGTGTCCATTCTGGCACACCCTTGGTAGAACCAGAGGTATACTTGAGTTGTTTAGATGTGCTTTAAAAAAAAAAAAAAAAAAAAGGAAAAGCATTTTGCAAATCTAATGTGATGCTCTAACGCAGACCTGGCAGGGCCTGCCCTCTCCTGCCTCAGCAGCTGGGCTCAGTGGGAGCACATCAGATCCATCCCAGTTCACAGGTGAAGGTGTTCTCAGGCTTTGACTCTCCTTTTAGACTATCTATGAAGCTCACTTGCCTTTAGGAGAGCACGGAATACATGTTTTGATCCACATCTTTCCCTGATGTTACACACTGGCCTGGCCATACATTTGCTTTCCCAACGCTACGCTCCATCTCAGGGTGACCAAGAAAAAGGCTGTTCCTACGCAGAGCGTCAGCGCACGCTCCCCGGTGTCAGATCTCTTGCCAGCATGAAGCACAGCTCAGCAATCAAACACATCAGCAATGCTTCAGGAGTATTTTTTTTTTGACGGAAAAAAATTTTACAGGCCCTTCCGAAAACATTGCACTTCAACAGGGTGGTCTGTGTTAACTTCTCAAAATCACTGCTTTGAATAAAAGAATAGCACGTACTCATAGAAACGTGAAAGCGCTGTATTTAATTCCAGCAACACCTTTCCCTGCTGGCCCTCAGCAGTTTGAACTCCCACGGCAAGGTCTCTATTTTGTACACTTGCTCCATAAAAGGGTTACGGAGCTCCAAGCCCCATCCCACCTGAGGACACCCAGCACCTATTCATGGAATCATAGAATTGTCTAGGTCAGGAGGGACCTTTAAGATCATCTAGTCCAACCATCAACCTAACTCTGATAAAAAACCCTTAATACCCTTCAGGCAGCACCACGAGGAACTGACCTCTGAGACACCCGTTGGCTTGTCTCCTGGATGCCAAACTTATTTGCTGAACTATTGATTCCCAACTTCTTGTTATTTTCGTGATGGACAACCCCTGAATTCGGTCCATGCTGGAGCTGAAACACTGAAAAGCTTTCCGGAGGGGAAAGGGCACAGACATTTACTCTAGTATGAAGGGAGTACATTTCAATCTCACTTAAGGGATATCAGCTTTATCTACTGATAAAGAGAGATCAAAATTGGAGGCTGTTTTACTGGGGTGCTTTGGAAAATCGAATATCTGCTTTTAGAGGAGAAAAACTCCCAAGCATTCAATTAGACGTGTCAAGCTTCAGATATTTCCTTTATCCCCTTTGCTGAGGAAGTGTGAGGTTTGCTTGCGCTGCCTATTCACTGAGAAGGGAAAAAAAAAAAAAAGCTGTTTGACAAAATAATCATTTTTGCAAGCTGCTGCACTGGCGGGACGGAGGTCTGGGATTTGGCAAAGGGAAGTATCCGCCTTACAATCTGATACCCACCACCACACCAGACCACCACCTGCAGCCTGGTGCCCAGCGCAGAAAGGAGGAGGGAAGGAACTGGGAGCCATTAGAGACTGGCTCCTCGCCATCCCACATCTCCTTTGGTGCACTGGATCAGACCCCACAGATAACTAGCCAAAAAAAGAAAACCTAAAAATTGGACTCAAAGGGTCTTTTTAAGCACTTTAATCCTTTCGCGCTGACTGTTCCCAGCGCGTCCATTCCTGGCACCAGATATTGTGCAGGGAAAATCCTACTCCCCAAGCCAAGGAGTTAAAGAGAAAGCTGCTAATCAGCTAAATAGAAGCTGGAATCTGTTCATATGAAAGTCTCTTTTTTTTTGTCACCTGAGGGACAACACAGTGTTCCGAAATACACTCTTGACATCATTTGGCAGACAGACCCATCTCATCCTACATGATTCATCCCTTAGGTTATTTTTTTAATATCAGAAAGTGAGCTTTTAAATGCCAAACTAATTTTGCGGGTGGTGGTGGGGAAGTGGAAGATATTCCAAGTGGTCTCGCTGGGCTGTACACCAACTGCGTCCACCAAATGGCTTAAAAAGAAAGTCTTCCCATGGAGCTTTCTGAAACAAAGCAAACTGGCAGCCACATCCAACTATTACCTAATATTTTGTTCCTGAAGTTCACGCAGGCTGCATTTGAAGCATTAGAGGAGAAACAAATTCTAGCAGGTCCAGCTGTAGGACAGCAGGACAGGAAGTCAGCTCATTTTGAGATGGGTTACAGCTCCTGGTAGCACCTACCTTCTGTCCTTATTGCCTGTAACAAGCATGTTTGGAGGACTGTTCTGGAGGTTGACACACGTAAAGTCACCCATGGAGTTGCCCATCTTCTTCAGACACTGACTTGTTTCCAGATTGTAAAGAAGAATCTGGCAGAAAGAGAACAAACACCGGCTAAACGTAGCACGGGCACAACAGCTACATTTTGCTGTGGCACAAAGCAGAGCAGAATTATCACCATCAGCGACGGTCTGCAGGACTTGTTTCTCAATATTCTAATCCATAACCAAGATATAGATCTATGCCTATTGAGAAGGCCAACGACATAGCCTCAAAAATCAGGAAATACAGTTTGACAGTGGAATTTATCGAGAAGCAGGGATGCAAGGCTCTTGCCAACCGGTATGGGTACGGGTATAGCTCTCAGCCAGGCAAAGCAAGCCATACAGATTTTCTCCAGGTCAAGTTTTTAAGGCTTACAGAATCACAGAATGAAATGGGGTTGGAAGGGACCTCTGGAGACCACCCAGTCCAACCCCCTGCCAAAGCAGGGTCACCCAGAGCAGGCTGCACAGGAACGTGTCCAGGCGGGTTTTGAACGTCTCCAGAGAAGGAGACGCCACCACCTCCCTGGGCAGCCTCTTCCAGGGCTCTGCCAGCCTCACAGGAAAGAAATTCCTCCTCATGTTTAGATGGAACTTCCTATGTTTGAGTTTGTGCCTGTTATCTCTTGTCCTGTCACTGGGCACCACTGGAAAAAGACTGGCCCCATCCTCCTGACACCCACCCTTTAAATATTTATAGGTGTTGATCAGATGCCCCTCGGTCTTCTCTTCTCCAGACTAAAAAGACCCAAGTCCCTCAGCCTTTCCTCATCAGAGAGATGTTCTAGTCCCCTCATCATCTTTGTAGTCCTATGGAAAAGGAAATATTTAGAAGGTTTAGACAGATGGACCATGCAAGAAAGATTGAAATACAGGAAAAACTGCAGAGCAGAGCTGAGCTGAGCACTGACTCAGCGCTGACAGGCCCTGCTGATGGCTTCTGCACAGATCCTGCAGCAGAAACAGATGAAGAGAAATATTACATCTGAGGTGGCAGCTCAGATGGGAAAGGAATGAAAACAACCCTGATTTTAAGCAACATCCAAGACGATTCGACCAGAGACTGGAAAAGAGGTACGAGCTGTTTTCTGTCTGTTCACCCTCTTCTCCTTTAATCACGTTCACCCTCTTCCCTGTGGGGCCAGATGAGATTTACCTGTTTGGGCCTTTCAATTTAGGAGAGCAAGTATTTTTAGAAGCAGAAAAACATACTGGTCAAAGCCCAGTGGAGCTCAGCACGGTGCCTGGTTTTATGTAACTTCATAAACATTATTAAATTTCATGGTGATGCGCCTTTAATTTAAAAGAAACTTATGACCATGAAAAGAGTAATGGTTGTTAAAACATCAGAAAAAAAAAAAACTTATGGCTTCCGTGGCAACATCAGCATGGCTATGTCAACGTCACATCAATATTCTTAATGTCTACTTCCCTGATTACATCCACACGCAGTTTAATAAATAATTACACTATCTGTACCTATTATTTCAACATTTGCCAAAACACCCCAGTGATGCTGCCTGGCCTTTCACTTCCTATCTCTGCAATCTGAGTATGCATCTCAGAGGCTGAATTAAGAGAGGAGAAGATCATTTTGTGACGGATGCCTCCAGGCAACAAAAGGAACCTTTAAAAATCTCTTGGAATACTGAGAGGAGGGCAGACACTGCAGGTTTCCTCCACCTACCATTTCTCCCAACTAAAGAGCAGACATGGTTTTATTCAGACGTATCATCAGCTCCCTGTTAGAATCAACACATTCAGACCCAACTTCCTCAACTGCTTACAATATTTATAATCTCCCAACCAGTTCCCTTTCCCAGCCTTGTCTCTGTGAAGCTCTATGCCTCAAATCCCAGTCTTCAGCTGGCAATTTTTCATCCTTAACACCCAAAAAACAAAAGCAATTTTAGCCAAGCTCTGTAAAGCAAGAAAGACTCTACCTTTGTAGGGAGACTTAGGACATAAAAGTTGCTAAAAAGTTAATTTAAGCTTCTGTACCTACAAAAAAGCTGTTACAAACTGCATGAAAATGTTAGTCTTCAAGGTAAAAACCAATTTACAGCCTGTTCTCACTTGCAGCACCGCTTCCAACTGCTCACTAACCAAACCCAGCGATAACGACGTTCTGGCAAAGGTCCTTTGCACGGTTTTCAGTGCAAAGGAAATTAATATCTGTGCCTGGCAACCGAATTCCTCCTTGGAAAAGTTCTGAACAAAAGACAAAAGTCAATAAACTGCTGAATTCAACTTGCAAACAATAAACAATGGGGTCAACAGCAATGTGCTCCAGCTCCCAGTTGAGTCCCTGAACCAGCCCTTCCCAGCTGCAGGGTAAGCTCTGGAGAGGAGAGGGCCAAGCGCTGCCTTCTCAGAAGTCCCCCGGGGCTAATAATTAAACTGAACATCCATAAACTATTAATTTCTCTAAATGACCATAGCTCCCCATCTATCCTATAAACATACGAGACATACTTGAGAACTCAGTTACGGCCATGAAAGACTATAATGAAAAATTGCTTCCATGTAGCATTTAATGATTCCCCTGTTTTACACCGGAGCAAATATTACACATTCTCCCACTTGCAGTCTCAATTTTAGACCTGTGGCAATCCTCCTATGTAGGTAGCACCATCCAAAAATTATTTATTTCTCCTCACGTAACTTGTAGATGGCCACCAATTTAAAGTGTTTGCATCTAAGAAAGCGAATCTGTAAAAAATAAAGGTTCAGATCCACAGAAGTGGGAGAAAAGCTTTTGTCTTACCTTCTCCTACTCCCTCCAGATCCTTCCCTTCTCGCATCAGTCTCCATTCGTTAAAGACTGTTGTGTTGTTTTTTGAAATATTATAATGCACATGTTTATTTCTAGCCAATTAGCTCTACCACTGGAAGAAAGATTCCAGGTTTTACCTATCTTTAAATTCAACTTCTGTCTTGAGCAATTTTATGGTCTGCAAATGAATTTCAAAACCTTATCCTGACAAAGCGATAGATCAAGCAACAGAAAGAACTTAGAATGCTTTTTTTAAGTCTGAATAATAATTTCTTGATGACAGGGGTTTTAAAAGCATACTGATGACAACTTTGAAGTTGCTAGAACACTTCTGATGAGCTCTCCTATAATATCCCAAGGCAACAAGGATTTTCTTTACAAAGGCCAAGGAGAAAGAATGAAAATACCTGGTCAACAGGGACTTGAAATAAGGGCCTGTATGTTAAAGGGCAGATAAAGCGTAAGATCTTTAGGAGGTTTATAATCCCATAATGCACACTGCAAAGGGATTACCCTTTTAAAGATATTTATAATCCTATAATGGACGCCCAGGACCAGTGACCTAATAGGTACCGAACTGAAGGTAAGTGAACCAAGAGCATTTAGGTGTGAAATGAAGTCCCCTGGGATAACACACTAACGAGCATCCCTTCCCCCAGTGGGACCGGGGGACACAAGGGAGGAAAAGCATTAAATACCCAGTGCAGATGTCTCAGGACCCAACGCACAAAATAAAAAGTGTTACCTATTAACATTCTTCAAATGAAAAAGTCTAAGTTATTGGGTAAGAGCCAAGCAATCTCCCAGAATGCTTAATAATTCAACAAGCCAGAAATAGCCAGAGTACCTTTACCATTATGTTTAGTTAAAGACCACAGAGATTAGAAAACACATTATCCATCTCAGAGGCGATTCTTTCCATGTTACAAGTCCCTTAACGACCTTTACCATCTCTCCCTCTCCCTCTCTCTCTTTTAATAAGGCTGAGCAAATGGGACTTCATTTTATCCGATTGCCACAGACTAGTGGTATTAATTATTCATGCCCGTACTCTCTCTTTTGTTAAGGCAGTGCATTAGACTAATTCCCCTCTTTACTGCGCGAGTCGGGCAAGTCTCAACCTGTGGCCACTGTTCTCGGAGAGATGCGCCCAGAAGCTGGCGAATTCACGAGCCCAGGCAGGAGAAGAAAGGAAAAGTTGCTGTACTTGAGGAAACCGCAGAGCGGTGGGTACGGGGAACTCTCTTTAAATGCTGTCCAAGAACTCGAGAAAGAAGACTAAATTAATTCACAAAGAATTAAAGTCTCTGTAGCCAGAATAGCTGAGCTGTGAGCTTTGTTACATCTTGCAGCTAAGTGAGGTCAAGCATGGTCAATGTACTCTGGTTGAGATACTTCCAAGAAAAACCAAGGAACTGAAGGAAATGCTGTTGATGGAACTCTTCCATGCATGTCCAATACCCCAGCAGGTGTTTTGGGATCCTGTGTTGCTGGAGATGTCTTTTTTGGACGGAACATTAAAACAACAAATCCCCAAGCACTTGTTATCAAAGAGCCTGTGGTACTTTCAACAAGAGCAGGGGTGTTCAACCCACTGTCCTGGCCGAAGGCCAGCAGACAACTGCTTTGTGATAGAGCTCCTTTCCCTCCCCAAGCCCATTTCTGCTCCTCGTCAGAAGTCACCACATCGCACACGCGGTAAAAACCGAGCTGTCTCTCAGAACTGGGCTGAGCGCTCTGTATATACGGAATATTTCATTCTTATTTAGACAAAGTATTGAACGGAGTAGCATAAATATTAGCAAAAGGTATACCATAAAACCACACGCAAAACCTACATCCTTTTCTTTATCGAATAACACACAGGACACATTAAAGAACCACTTTCTCCAAAAGAACCATCTAGGGCAGAGATTTCCGTCATTTTAGAGACAGAAGATCAAAACAAAAAAGAAATCTGAGTTGCTCAAAGATGCAGAGGAACAAGCAGCGAGACTGGGAACAGTATTTGCATTTAATTTCAGATTATGTTTCTCCACCTTTCCTTCTGCCCATCCCTCTGCCAGCTAGAAAAAACATTGCCTAAATACACACAAATATTGCCAACAAAAGAAAGGGTGGTGAAATTTCAAGTCCACCATGAATAAGAGGGGATCTGGGTTTTGCTCAGGTCAAAACCCTTCAATACAAAGGGTATCTATAAAAGCGATCAGGCTATTTCATCTGCATTTGTGGCAGAAGTCATCAAATTAAGTACAACATACGGTACACAATGCTGCAAGTTTGAATTTTATTCCTAAAAGGATGTGGAAAAAACCCATATTTTCAAAGTTTACAAGCCTCAGGGGCACAGTTTCCCAGTGCAAATGTATTGAATTGCCTACTGTAAATATGGCACGTAACACTGCAACAACAACAAAAAAATGTGACTATTAACAAACGCAAGGTCAGCATATTGATACTTGTACACAGAGATAAGTGTTCTGGCTCCATAAATTTAAAGATGAGCTAAGATTTAAAAGGAGCAGCTGAGGGAGACAGACAGACAATCAGAGAGAAAGAAAAAGAGTAAATCATGCACAAAACAGCCAGTAAAAAAAAAATAAATAAAAAAAGCAGTTAATATACATGAATAATGGATGTTTGATTTAAAAGCAGTTTACTCCAATATGATGTAATTTTTGACAATCAGCCAGAGAGACTATTTTGCAAGTTCTTGCCAGATATAAGTCATTGTGTAAAGCTGGTAACACAACAGTTTCTCCGAGGATGTGGAAAATTGACTTTCATGCCATCCTAAAGGTGACTTTACACTGGCAAACGAGAGCTCTTCATTTCGCATGCGCTGAGCTGCGCCCGGCAGCCTCAAGCAACGCTTAAAGACCCACACAGAGGACGGCGAAAATAAGAGTCTGAAGGGCTTGCAGCAAATCCAGCAGCTGAACAGAGCCAGCCACACACACTACATGGTCCTCCAAACATCTACACCTGCTGAAAAAGTTACACATGAAGCTAAAAACGAGCGCGGTTTGGTTTTTCTCCTTTTAAGAGTTCATCTGGAGTTACAAAGCAAGGCTCCAAGCTGGTAGGAAGAAGCCGAGCCAAGCGTTGTGTGGGCAGCACACGAGCCTGGGCAACGTGGTTCTGCCAAGGCACCTGCAGCCCTTGATGTTCCAGCCCTGGCCACTGGCCGGGGCCGGGCTGCCAGCGGCCGGGGCTCTGCCAGCCTCTACAGGCTTCTCCTGTGGACAGACGTCTGCAGGACCTGGACGGAGGTCACCGGGCTCCTCTGACTTGTGGCTGAAGAGTGATGGAGGAGCTTGGGTTCCCAGAGAGGAAAGGATGGTATGTTTACCCACCGAGCCGCCCATCCACTAAAAAACAAGCCCTAGCCCAGAAAAACCTTCTCCCTAAGCTAAGGATAGGACAGGGAAAAGGCAAGGTAATTCGGAAAAACTGAATGAATTCACTTGGTTTCATAGATTATCGCCTTGACTACTCGTGGCACATTCTAGTGGCTATAATTTCAAAACCCGAGACACCTCCCTAAGGAGCTAAGCCAATTTTGAGGTATTCACATAAATGTATGAATAGGGGAAAAAAGGAGGAAAAAAAACCAAAACAAAACAGAATATCATTAGCATTAGCCAATACAAAAGGGATTCTTTTATTATTTTTTTGAATTTGCAAAATTATTTCTGGTCATTTACGAACACAGAAAAACCAAGATGGATGGTTGTTACTTTCCAGTACAGAGAGGGATTAATCAATGCATCATGCAAAATGTAGGCAAGGAAAATTTCTGGTCTCTCTCCACTTCTTGCAGTGCCTGATTTATAATTTACACAGTTCAGATCCTCAAAAAGAGTTCTGTTGCTCCTACATGGTACCAAGGAGTTTATAAAGAAAAAGGTATTTAAAACACCTCTCACCTTCAAAGATCTGTGAACACTCTACAGTCCTACAGCTCCCCAGAGAGAAACGTCTGGGCAAGTCCCGTACATTCAAATTCAGTCACCAGTAAGTCCTACCCTTCTACTGGTATGAATAAAAGAGCTTTTAAAGATCAATTTATTGAAATATTAGACTGTTTACAAGGGTCACACTAGTTAAAAAAATGAAAAGCACATCATTTATATGAGAAAAAACAAGATATAAAACTGAAGTCTTTGGAACTCCACGAGAAATGGAGACATTACAACACCACAAGAGAAAATGCAAGCTTACCAGTTCGCAAAGAGGAGAATTTTGGTTAAAATAAGGTGCAAGAAAGATGTAACAGCTTATATAAAACAGCTGTGACCTGAAAATGTCATCCAAGAGAGACTGTAGAGTATGAAAGTCTATTTAAAGGATTACTTCAAAATTTGTAATTTAATTTTTTCAGTTAATATTAGTTCATAACATCCATTTCAAATGGTTAATTCTACTGGATACACTCGCATCAGCAAGCGGCTGAAGAACTCCGTGGCAACATTAGATACAGGAGCAGAACTAGGCAGTATTTCAACCGCTGATGAGAAGAGACAGGTGATGCTGAACACCATTCATCAAATACAAGCCAATCACCAGCTCAAAACAGATGAAAAACCGACAGCATAACAAACAACTCCCCAGACATCTGATCCCAACATATCCAGCCTTCTGTTTCTATGCTGGAGGCTCTGAAATCATCTCTGTCCTCCCTTCACTCTGCTCTTCCCCATCTACCTGTTGGGAAACAAGGTTCAGGTTTGTGCACAAAGCAAGCAAAGCCACAGATACACTCTGACCCACACATTATAATGCCCATGACATTAAAAGAGTTCTTCAGCTGCATAAGTTTAAAATAAAATTCTCCTGCATGCTTATATGAAGTTTCTTTGGTGGCCCAGGTTGCCCAGAGAAGCTGTGGCTGCCCCATCCCTGGAGGGGTTCAAGGTCAGGTTGGACGGGGCTTTGAGTGACCTGGTCTAGTGGGAGGTGTCCCTGCCCAGGGCAGGGGGGTTGGACTAGATGGCCTTTAAAGGTCTCTTCCAACCCGAACTATTCTATGATTCTATGATAAAAAAAAACCCAAATCCTCCCATGTTGATTACCTTCTGCCACCAAGAACTGTTAAATATGTTAAAAAATTTCAACTAAGTTTTAAATACAAGACAAAGTTGGGTTTGAGGTTTCTTCCCCCTCCAAGAGCGAAAAAGAAGAGAGGTTCTTCCCCACCACCACCTATAAATTTCCTAGAAATAATCCACAAGCAGCAGAGAGCCCACCTGAAGCTACAGCAGGAGACCAGACTTACTCGACAGCAGATGGTCCGTTCAGGGAAGCTTACAAAGATACCAACTACGAGAAAAGCTTCAGTCAGATCCTACAATCAGCCAGATAATTGCATCAGAAATCAGATGCTGTTAATGCTGACAGTTATAGTGCCACCTGTTTAAGAAGTTTATATCCTGACATGGCCAAAGCCAGCTCTACTTTAAATCCGTGGATTTAGTTTTACATACAATGCTCAAACCCAAAATTCAAACATGCGAACGCCAAGACTTCGTGATGCTGCTGCAATGTCGAGATCAGGTGTCTCCAAACCGCATGACGGAGGGTAATGTGTTATTCGCTACACACCATCCTTCGAGGCATGTCCGCTGGATGTCACGAGCACCACTTCAGGCAGAAGGGGAAAGCCAAGGTTGGGGGTTTCACTGTGGTTCATTATCTGGTCTATACAATTACCCACATACGAGTCTAGACGGGAACACACATCTCAGTATTTCGAGGATTTGGAATTTAAAGAAGATAGTACATTCCACATTGAGTTAATACAGTTGAAATAACCCTTACTAAAGACATTTCTCTCAGCTTAACATAAAACAAAGAGCTCCAGGAGCACTAAACAGACTTTCCAGAAACACCACCACACTTGGGTTGTCTGATGCTTAATAAAATGAAAGTTGAACTTCTCGCAGTTGAAGTATTTATCTTCTCCCCTCTCTCCTGCACCGATGTCTGTCATCTACCAGTAGGCAAGTCTATGCCACAGATCTGATGTTTTTCTACTCTCCGACTTAAAAGTTCCTACAAAATTTATGCCTCAGATCTCCGCTCTGCTGTCAAATTTGGTTAAAATTAGACAACGATTAAAAAAGAGAGAGGGGAAAAAGATGGTTTCCCTAGCTATATTTTCCTTAGAAAGCAGGTTAACAGTCAGTAGCATCAGGATTGTGAGCTTACACTAAAGAAAAAATAAACGTCCCTCAGGAAAAACAAAGAAAACCCCAAACCGAGAAGAAGCACGGCTTTCCCGCTCCGGCAGCACAGCCAGCCGCAAGCAGGGCTGGAATTCTTCCTCATTACGTTTCCGAGACCGAAAGCTCTCCTAAAGACAGATTGTCAACTTGTGACCGGCGTAATCAGCCAATGCGGAGTCCCTTCACGTCTGCGCGAAGCGAGTAATTATCATAATAGACATTAGTAATTAATTTCCGGCGTGATGTCAGCTGGTGCGGCAATGCCAAGCCAGCGTCCTTGTCAAGCACCCCCCCATCCCCCCCCGCCCCCAGCCGTCTGGACGACTTCAGTCCCATCTCCCTGATTAGGATGCGCGCTGATGCACCGGCTTAATACAATCTGCCATCAAATGCCAAAGAGTTCAGGACTAAATTAGGAAATATGTCCGGCTTTACGGAGTGACGCTCGGGGGCCTAAGTAGATTTCTCTATTCCTTTATGAGGCACAAAAGGCGATCACCGCTGTAATGCCCCTGAATGAGGCAATCTTACCTTCTAACCTCCCACCTCTGCAGGGAAAAGAATTGGATTAGAAGAGCAAAGGAATTAATAAAGACAGCACGGCCTCGCAGCATCTCTCAACCCTTGAGGTATTTATGGTGGCCTCAGCATTTCCCCGGTGAGCGTGAATTTTAAGGGGAAATTAGATGCAGCTGGACACATTAATTCCTAACGCAGAGGTAGTCCTAAATAAAGCTTTCCTGTCCTAGCCTCTTGCCAAAGAAAATGCTGCATTTTTACACTACAGCCCACGGCTCCTTTCATCTGGGTGCTCATCTCCTGCTTCTTTCTCCACCTGCCTGGAGCACTCTCCTCCTACCCTCTTTCCTGATAGCCCATCACATGCCTGAAGTATAACCACAAAAAAATAGAATGAAATTATGGAGTGGAAGAAGTTAGGAAAGATGCAGGAATGGGACAGAAACTCTTCTCAAGGCATCTGGAAACAGGTCTTTCTGCAGCTTGGTCTCTGCCCTGGAGTGAGGCTGTGTCCAGGAGCAGGACACTGCCACCAGCTACCTGGGATCTCTGGTAGCATTCTGAGTCCCTCTAAAATACAATTATTTATGCTACCTATTTGGGTCTGAAAACCCAAAATAACCCCTTCTGCAAGCAGAGAAGTTTGAGAAGAGCTGCATTAGAAGCACTCCTCAACCATCAGTCTTCAGCAGGGTTACAAAACCAGTCTGGTTTGGATCTACCCTGCTAAGATGTACTGCTTAAAGAAGCAGACTGTCACACGGGGCTTCAAACCTACGATTATCCTTTAGCTTCCCTGAATACAACAGTGACACCATCCTCACCAAATTGGAAGAAACTTAGTTCAAGTACTCAAGTGGACAAAAAGAAGCATCATCCTCCTAAGATTGCACTTTAGCACATACAAGGCTTGACGCGCTGCTCAGGATGCCCTGAGGTTGAGGGAGGTTTTGGCTTTTTGGGGCAGGGGTTGTCTATTGGGGTTTTTCGAGGTTTTTTTTTTTTTGAGATGGGTTCCCCCTAGAGGGTCATTGACACAGCATCCAGCTGAATGAGCTGGGACTTGCTGAGGAGCAGAGAATCAATGAATGTTAATTATGAAGGTGTATAAATCTTACCCCCAAAAAATAATTCAATACCTGGTTGGGCTCATTCAATAACCAGCCAAAGGTTTTGACCCCAAAGGCTGCTTCGTGAGCCGACACATCGAGACACGTGACAGGTTGACCATAGACAGAATGGAGAATTTTTCCAGCAGGATCTTCTGCTTTCAGGAGATAGACAATGTCTTCTGCAGCTGCTACTGTCACTGGACTCCCCGTAACATCTGGAACCAGATTAAGGAAGTTGACCTAAAAAGAGCAGACTTTTTATTCTTATTACAGCCAAGAATTCTTTTACGTCACTACTGCCACATGTTAAGCTGAGCAAACTACTGATGCATGGTTATCGGCTATCTTGAAACACCCCAATTATGGATTAATTTCAGACAAAGACCAATTATCAACTTAATTTCTGAGCTTTTGAAATTTTGGCTCCTATGATAAAAAATCTAGCTCAGTCTTTAGAATGAGACCAGTTAAAAAAATGATCAGAACACATTATAACAGAACAACCAAAATGTGATGTCAAAGAAAGGAGCAAGACTTAATGGACTTATTCAAATGAGAAACAGAAAGCCGTAAGTTTAAAGCACACAAAGCAAAAATTGTGGCTAGAATATAAATACGGTGCTCCGAAAGAGGCACCACACTCATGCAATTAACATGGAATAGTTGATGCTTACCCTGAAATCATGTGTATATACCCTAATTAACAGAAAAGTCAACACATGACACCAGCACAGCCCAAGTACCACATCCCCTGTCTTCTCTCACAAGACCAGAATGACGTTGCTCTTCCCATTTCACAGAATCATCACAGCCTCATAGAATCATAGAATGGTTAGAGTTGGAAGGGACCTTAAAGATCATCGAGTTCCAACCCCCCTGCCACGGGCAGGGACACCTCCCACCACGCCAGGTTGCTCAAAGCCCCATCCAGCCTGGCCTTGAACCCCTCCAGGGATGGGACAACCTGGGCCAGGGTCTCACCACCCTCACGGCAAAGAATTTCTGCCTGAGATCTCATCTCAATCTCCCCTCTTTCAGTGTCAAACCCTTCCCCTCGTCCTATGGCTCCCCTCCCTGACCAAGAGTGTCCGCCCCATCTTTCCGGGAGCCCCTTTAGGGACTGAAGGGGGTCTAAGGTCTCCCTGGAGCCTTCTCTTCTCCAGGCTGAACAACTTCAAGACACTTCTGAAAAGTCTCACCACAGGAAGGGTTTAAACTCCTGAACAGCCCAACTGATTTCTACAACAGCCCTAGAAGGGAGCATGGTATCCTGAGTGTCTGTCTGTCATGTGTGGCAAAGTGACTTTTCACAGCCAAGTGGTGTTGTTTTAACATTTTTGTTGAGAAATAAAATCCCCAAACATTTAAATATTCTAAGACTGAATTAGCTCTGAAAGAGGGGATTAATCAGGAGTGGTTTAAATCACAACTTCATACCCATCAGCTTGTGCAGTAGCTTTCTGCAACAGGAGAGAGGCTGCAAGACTCAATTTATTCCTACCCGCTTCCTCACCCTTTCAGAAAAAAAAATGTTGATATTCTGAGACATAATAAAACTTTAGAGAATGGGACAGCTTTTGATTTTTAATTAAAATAGTCTCAAAACTTCAGTGACAGAAGGTGCAACCTAAAGAAGCTGCACAACTAGTTACAGCTTCACAAGTGATACTATTAGCTCGCCTGCAATATCCTGCCTCAGAATTAATCACATAGCGTTGGTCTGGAACGAGACCTCGAGTTTTAGCTCCAATTCTACGCGAGAAAACTGATTTACAAAATGAGCCAACTTAGTTTAATGTTGACAAAAAAATAATTAAAAACAGCCAACCTCCTGCACCATATGGACTTTTTTATTCATTTTCACTTGTAGCTAAAGCCAACATTTCACCCTTGCTCTCCAATGATGAAAGGCTGATCCATTAACCTGCCTCAAAATCGCAGCCTCTAGCTGATAATGCTGTTATCTAGTTGAGGCAACGCTCTTGTAAGATTTCTATAAGATCCCTCTTAACTGTACCAAAAATAATTAGTGGATCAGGAGCTCCTGGAATGAAGCTGAGTAGCCTGGAGACTCACCAACTTCTGGATTTCAAATGTTTCCGTAGTTTGCCAGAATCCTCTGTCATTAGGGCTTTCCACTTTGACCTCGAAGCCAGACGCTGTTGCTACCGTCGCACCCTCTGCACCGAGAGCTAAAGCCTGAATCCTCTGATTGTGCTGGTAACGATGGATGGGCTCCCGCCCGAACATCAGGCTCCACACGCTGACCGTTCCTGCGTACAAAAAAATTAAACACTATGCTTTATCTTAGAATATAACAGATCATTTGAAGATGTACGCTTTAAAGCATTCTCATAAAAAAAATTAATATACAGAAAAGACTGCAGGGCAGGAAACCAGAACTTCAGGACGCGGCAGAGCACCACATAACAGGATCAGAGGAAACCTTCCAAAATTACATCTCTGGCATTAGAGGCTTTATTGCTCCATAAGCAATTCCTAATTTTTGATTTTCAGGTAACATTAGTATCCGCCTTGAGGAAGACTGCTTGATTTCGCTCACGTTTCCATGTCTGGAGAAGCTCAGACTTAAACACCTAAACTCTTGTCCTACTATATACTTGTCCTCAATTACCCCATAAAATAGCGAGGCAGAACCCACATTCAAATTTAAGTCACTCTGCCACACACAGAAAAGTTTTAAAGTGAAGAATCTGTAGCTCCACACACACAGCAATCAGGTCAGGGGTTTTAATACCATTCTTAACAGTTTCCATCCAGCGGCAAAACTCCTAATCCTGATGCTCTGGAAAAACAGAAAGTGAAGAGGAGTTCACAGCACTAAAGAAAACAAATCCCAGAGAATACAGGAGTATAACTGAAAAGACAATACATCTGCCATTGCATTTTTTTCCCCCAGCACAGATCACCGATCCTCTATTTAAAAGCTGGTACATTAAAGCAACAATCTGAATAAGAGGAACCTGAAGCAATCAGGAGCGTGTTACAGAACAGAAGGGCCAGACGGAACGGGAGACTTCTGGGCCACCTTTGCAGTGAATTAAAGGAGAAGCAATCTTCAGATGTGACAGGCAGGGCTGGAGAAGCCTTCCTTCTACTCGAGCGTGGCCATTAATGATGAAATGATTAATGGGAGCTCTTCCTTCAAAAGGAGACATAAAAGCTCTGACAGACAGCTGTGGACGGGCACCAATGCCAGTTTGCAAACACTCCTCCCGCGTCCCAAAGGAGGCGAAGCAAGAGTGTGGTAATGAAACTGCACATAGTGAAATGGTATCTAAATGAGTTTAAATTGATTTATGTTTGTTTTTGTAAAGATTATTTGGTATCTGGAAAGTGC
Organism: Numenius arquata; assembly: GCF_964106895.1. Classification (NCBI taxonomy): domain Eukaryota; kingdom Metazoa; phylum Chordata; class Aves; order Charadriiformes; family Scolopacidae; genus Numenius; species Numenius arquata. The sequence goes on along the minus strand of NC_133591.1, from coordinate 14,281,747 downwards.
TACCGATGTGAAATAATGCAGATAATCCTTAAGATCCCTGTCTAATGGCACTCCCACTGAATATTTATATTCCTCGCCATGGGAATGAGTACCATAATGGGGACCATTTTTGTTTTATTAGGGATGCATATTTAAATTAATCTGCTATTTGCCTAAACAATTAGCCGCCTCTGTTTGTTTACACAAAGCCAAAACTGCAATTAGGCTTCCATCAAAAAGATAAGTCCCGACTAAAACTGTCCCGATGGAGTCATAAGGGCTCAGAGCAGAACTTCCCAAAATTACTTCTTAGCATAATGGTAATTATGTTAATTGCTTAAAAGGTAAATAACTGCTGAACTGGTTTTGAAAAACAGAATGCTAGCTCAATATCACACGCACTTACGCTTAAAACAAGTTAACAAATACAAATGGACAGCACGGGCTCCAAGTCCCCGCGCAGCCGGCTCTGCCCACGCCAAGGCTCAGCAGCAGCGCTTCCGTGCCTCCGCAGCGAATCCTCAGCTCCAAACTGAACCGAGGGGAAGGGGTGAAGTCTCACCTCCAGGACGGACGGCTTAAACAAGCAAATAAAAAAACATCAATGATAAAAGATTATAGCGATCTCAGATCACGGATGTTAGAACCGGACTTTGTCATCAGACGATGAATATTGCTGCCCAGCTCCTCCAGGCAGGAGTATTTTCAGCTTTTTTTTTTTTTTTTTGCAGAACATTTATCCCAATTAAAGACCACTTTTAGGAAGGGGAAAAGGAAGTTGAATTCGCTTTCAGGGAAGTCTTTTGTTTACACATCTCTGTGGTAAGCATTTCACTGTTTGAACAGAGTGTATTAACGTGAAAATTCTACAAAATACAAAAGAAATAGTCAAGTCAAACAACCCTCTTCTGACCACACGAGCAAACTGGGGAACCCAGAATTCACAGTTCTGCCCTCCAAATCTGGGCAACAAAGCTAATATTATTATTATTGCATCTCAAACACCACAAAAAAAAAAAAGAAGACAGCAAAAATGGCTGACGCAATCATACAATCAGTTCGAGACACGTACTTTTTTTTACCAGATGTTCAATAGCAAAATCTGTTCAAAATATCTACATTATCCGGCAAATACAGTGTGTGCGACACCTGATGCACAATATGGTGTGAAAACATCCCTGGTAATATCAAAACCACAAGTGACTTGTTAGGTCACACGTTAACATCTGTTTAATGAAGCAGCACAACATAAGGAGTAAAAAGGAGTTGAAAAGGCACGTAAGGAGCAGGAGAAATACTATTTTCTTTCAACAGGATGAACAATTATTTGCTCACAAAAGGATTGCTCGTGCCCCCTTGCTTCTCCTTCCTTCAAAAGTGTGCAGTTCCCTACGTACATCCTCATCATCTGCTACTTGCTACCAGTGGGAAGCTTCAGTCACTGCGTGCACGGACCTTCTGTCAAAACAGGTGTATCCATCCATGCACGACAGCAGGAAAATATTATCAATTTTACATAGAAAAAGCAAACACTCCACTATATTTATCAATAGCTAAAGCTACTACTAGGTCTAAAAGCACTGCTCAGAATATTCTGTATTCTGCATTTCCTTGCAGAAACAGCAAAATGTATTTATTAGCGTGCAAGCCTTTGTAACAGTCAATCACGTTTGTGTAAGAGAAAAAAAAAAAAAAAAGCCACCATTACAGTTAAAGTTATTAGTATGGCAACATAAAAAAAAATTAGGCGTAAGATTTACCAGTGCAGATGAGATCACTACTCCACACAGTCTATCTTCCTGCCTCCAGCAGTGACCAGTACTTCATTTCCAAGGCAATATCTTTGCTGAGGTGAAGGTAAGGTTGCAAGCATACAGTAACTTTTTTCTTTTTTTTTAATACTGTAATTTTAAAAGCGTTAGAAAGTCACTAAATCAAAATTATAAGCAATACTTTCACAGCACGCTAAAAATCTGCACCGCAATTGTGATTATTCCAATTGAGCTCTTAACAATAACTCCTGAAACGGATTTAGACTTTACAGCTTGCTTGTATTTGATCTTGGCTCAAGGAAACGAGTTAAGCACAAGAAGCTGATGAAGACAGTATAATTGCTGACACTTGACATTACAATCACTGCACCGGTCGCCTTGTTTATCACTTTGCCCCAGATTGTGCCAAGAATTTGGGTTTGTAACTTCTAACCCAATATATTGGTGAAGTGAGGCCTGATGACGAGTCCATTTCTTGCAATTCACTCTGGATTGTAAGGGGTTTGGATAAAACATACAACTCAGACTATTGTGGCTCACACAGGGCACCGCTGACCCTGACCACACTCCAGTTCCCGTAAGCATCAGCTGGTCTGACACATCTCCTGCTCTATCAGAGGTGAATGGCTGGAAGCTCTTCTCCATTAAGAGTGCCCATCCCTAGTATATTCCCTTCTTCGCAGCTGGAAGCTCAAAAGCAGCCGGTTTTTACATCTGTTTTCACACGGGTTTCTCGCTGGTATAAAAGGCAACACTTTTGCCACAAAAAAAAAATTAAATAAATTTCTTTTCCTATAAAATGCTCGGAACCTGTAACAGGGAAAAGCAACATAATCACAGAGGCAAAAAAAAATGTCCCCGTTAGGAGTGAACCCTTGGGCTACGCAGAGGGAGGGCTGTGTTTGGGCACAGAAGATCCTACGCTCAGATCCTAATGACCCATTACATCAGCTCTCCCAGGTTAGGACGATACGGCCAGCAGCTGCTGTCAGCTTTAGAAAAGATGTAGAGCAATCTACACGTGCGTTATCTGCAAAAAAAAATAAAGCAAAGAGAAAATTCTGTATGTGCTAGAGCAGGGAATCTGGACGTGCTCGTGGTTTTCATGCTCACTCATGTCAGCTTCTACAACCCAGTCGCGTGGGAAGGGTGGGAGCTTCTCGATTCACATCATCTACGTGACGTTCTTCCTGTCTGTGGGTCACATCCTCCCAACTTCCGATCTCGATTTAAACAAAACAAAATTCTTTTTCTCCTTTTGAAAACACTTCTTACATGTAATTTTTTCTTCTAAGCCGGGAACATTAATTTATTTCCTTATAATTTTTAGGGAACATCATACTTCCATAAGTACAGTTAACAAAACACACAGGTGGAAACGAGCACCGGTCTGAAGTCTCATAGCTGCTTGTCTTGAATTTCAAGTTTCTCTTCTAGTCAGAGGGACCACCAACACACAGCCACCTTGACCCTAAGTAGATGCTTGGCGTTTATTAACTAAAATTTTACAGTTTATTTTCACTGCAATGCTGTTTCTCAGCTTTCAGTGGGTAGAGCAAGCTAGTTCCCGTACGACACAGCAAGAGAATAGACCTCAGTCACGAGTTGTGCCTTTATCTTACCACTATCCCATCAGTCTCCACCAAATGCTGTCAGATTTTACCTCCACCACTCTTCTTACAGAGATTTCCAAATGGCACCATCCCTCTGCAGCCCCCTCAGGAAAGACCAGACAGGAAGGGCTGTATTTTGTTCCCAACATGGGGACTCGGGAGGCAGACTTTCCTGCCCATGATGGGAAACCACACACCATTTACCCGAACCAAGAGTTCTGCATCCACAGCCACCTGTATCTGGACGGGAATAAATATAATACCACCTGCTACATGAGGTTTTCTTCAAAAACTTTTTCCTTTACTCGAGCCAGCCTGTTTCCCTGCTCTTGAACTGCTGGAGCGTGTCCAGAGGAGGGCCACCAAGCTGGTGAGGGGTCTAGAGAACAAGTCATAGGAGGAGAGGCTGAGGGAACTGGGCATGTTTAGTTTGGAGAAGAGGAGGCTGAGGGGGGACCTCATTGCCCTCTACAACTACCTGAAAGGAGGTTGTAGAGAAGGGGGTGTTGGCCTCTTCTCCCAAGGGAACAATGACAGGACCAGAGGAAATGGTCTGAAGTTGCGGCAGGGGAGGTTTAGATTAGATATTAGGCAGAATGACTTTACTGAGAGGGTGGTCAGGCACTGGAACAGCCTGCCCAGGGAGGTGGTGGAGTCACCATCCCTGGAGGTATTTAAGAAACGTGTAGACATGGCACTTCAGGGCATGCTCTAGTGCCCGAGATTGTTGGGTTGGGTCTGTTTGTGGGTGAGTGTGGGGTGGGGTGTTTTTTGGTTGTGTTTTTTTGTTTGGTTTGGTTTTTGGGGTTTTTTTTTGGTTGGACTCAATGATCTCAAAAGGTCCCTTCCAACCATGAAGATTCTGTGATTCTTGCTGTCTTGCAGCATGTCCTGGCACTTCGGGGAAGGCTCCAAACACATTACTCCGTCTCTGTCTTTGCAAAGAGGGTACAGAAGGGACAATACCAGCCAGCAGCTTTCAGGGCATCAGAATGGACAAGAGAGCAGATTTCCAAGTCCCAGAAAGCAGCGCTGCCAAAATTCCCTTCCTGGAGCCTGCCAACAAGCGGGAGCACTTCTGATCCCTGCAGAAATCACCCTCCTTTGCCCCAAGTTGTTACTCTGCAACTTGTGAAGTACCACTAACTCCTCCCGACGGGTCTCAAAGCCACGAACAGGGACAGCGCGGCATCTCCCCTGCACGGGTATGAAGGGCAGCATTTAAAAAACACACACACACACACACAAAAAAAAAAAAAAAGTATGTTCTCTTGTTGCAGCACATTGTTTTCAAGTCAAACTATGAGGCTCCGGAGGGCTGGGGGGAGAGGGATGGCTAAAGTAGACTGCTGTTTCCCAAAAGCTGTGGCTCACAGCCAAAGCCAGGCAAGCATGGAGCAGATGGAGTCCTGGCAAGGCCTCTCCTGTCCCTGCATTAGCAGCATCTGCTCATTACCCAGAACCCTCGCCTGCTTTATCTAATGCTCCAGGAAAAGCATTTTGATTTGATTCATTTCAGTTCGGTAACGTGCAACACAATTAGTGGTAAAATCAAACTGGAGGACTGCCAGTGCTGACAATAGGAAACAAGGCAGAAGAAATATGAGGCCAGTGGGTTGGAATTCAAAAATCACAACTGTGGATCAGGTTGCCAAGTCCCGTTGCCCCAGGTGTACATCCAGTGACCCCACTGAGCACTGGCACGGGCGGAGGGAACTTCATTTTCTCCCCACACATTTTTTTTCCCTCTCATTTACCTCTCCTTGCAGCTTGTTTCTCAGACGCTGACACCGTCAGAAACATTCACCAGAAGTCACAATTCAATTTTTCTTCGCAGAGTTACAATTCCTGTTGGATGCAGGCATCCCAGTAAGACTAATCTTTCTCCTTGCTATATTTCATACGCCTTGGGAAGCGTTTGCTACTACCGAAGCAGCAAACCGGCGCTGTAAGGCAGGCACAGCGCGAGCAGAATCTGCCTGTGAGCTCTTCCCTGTGATCGGATGCCAAGGACATCGCTGCGTGAGCTCTGTTGAACTGGGAGAAACTGATGTTATCTGAACGAGCCTGCTAGCCAGGGATTCGACAGAGAAGTCTAGACTCTTTGCCTGACAGCACCACCTCCAACACGAGCAGATGGTTTCTCTGTGTTAGTCAAACTTACAAACAAAGAGAAAAAGGGAGCTGGAAAAGTACAACAAAGAACTATCAAACACATTATCTTCAAAGTCGTCCTCTCCCTTCCCAAGTTTAAAATAATTCTCTCCACCAAACTGTAAATACATACTTTCAGATTCCAGTTAGTAAACATTTCTAAAATCAGTCTTTATAATTCCCTGTTCACATAGAAACTAATCTATTCTGACCAGGCTTCTCAAATCAGAGTAACTGCCATATCACAGAGCCCATTAAAATTTCTACCCAGAAGAATAAAAGACACCGAGCTTTATGCAAACTAGTTCAGTCACAGTACACACAGGTCTGACAACAAGGAATATGACAGAAAAAAGAACCCTAGACAAATTATTAGATTAGTCAGTGGGAGACTAGAAACAAACAAAGACCCTCTGCTAGTCACTGTTTGGCATGCTGGACAAAAAGTCAACACTTAAAACTATCACCGTGTTATAATTTCCTATGACTCAAGTAAATAATATTAATGAGTATTCTGTAAATACCAGACTTGCTGTTGTCAGAAAACATCACCTATCAACAATTCTTAGCCACAGAAAACCGTTCGAGCGTCCTTCATGCTAGAAAAACAGCCAAGGATGTTGATCACTTCAAAACAGTTGTTTTCACATATAAAGCATTTAATTTATTTCTAAAATAAAATACAAGGATTAGAGATTTTGTTTGGATTACCCATCTTCAGTTGTTTTCACACACAGAAGTGCCAGGATCAAAGATGGTATGTGTACAAAGCTCCCTAACTTCAAAAATGCTCTTTATTCATATCTGAGGCGAGGTTTTTTATGTGTCAAATCCTACATTTTAAAGAAAGACGATAGAAGCCGAGTTCTGCCTCAGCAACTCGCCTTAGGATCCCAATTGGCCAGCACTGTCCAAACCTGACTTTTTTAATTGCCGCTCCCACGTCCAGTACACGTACGGTCGGTCTCTGGCTCTCGTCGCTCATTCTATAAACTTCTAAGTACATTTAAAACAATGCATATAAGCAGGATTTTATTAGGGTTTCATTAAAAATTATGCCACACTTTTTATTTCTCTATATCAAAGTACATAATAACCCACTGTTGCAAACCAATACCTCGGTTAAGGAAATGTGCATCCACACACTATCCCAAGAGCAAGAGAGGACGCCGATTAATCAGACATGCAAGTTTACCAGTATTCCCATAACAAAGCTTCGCAGCACCCCAAGGGAGTTTTGGACAGAGGAGAAGGCTGGTGGAAGAATATTCAATATTTTTATAGCAAAACAAGTTATTTGCTTAAGATAGTTTGGCTGGACTACAGCCTGGCACTCAAGCTTTGTGTAGCAGTTCCAGTAGGAATTAAACATCAGTTTTAATGGGTGCTATGTTCCAATGCCTCCTAATGCATTTAGGGTTATTGGCCAACTTTCTCACATAAAAGCAAGTGTGTGTGTGTGTGTGTGTGTGTGTACAGGATTACAGACACACAAAAAGCTGAGCACAGCTGCTTCATTTTTGTAAAGCCTTTTTTTGTTGTTGTTGCTTTTTTTTTTTTTTTTCAAATAGGGAGGAGAGTTGTGGTTACTTACCGTCCTCGTAAGCTGCTACAGCCAGAGAGCTGTTTATCCTCACAAAGGAGACATGTGGCTGAGGTCCAGCATCACCAGGACCGTGCATTGGTTCCAGGATGGGGGCTGTGTAGTCCCAGGTGCGAGTGTCCCACAACCTCACTTCTCCTGATGTATATCTGGAAAAGAAGGCTATTATTCATCCCAGAACATCTGAAAAGAGGTCACTGCAGGAGAAAGGAGGAAGAAACAAAAAGCATCTTAAAACTTAAAACCACTTACAGCTCCTAGAGTGATTCTCCTCCTGTTTACACACTCTGTGGACAAACCCATCACCTTTGCTTATTTTATTCCCGTTTATTGACTACAGCATCACGTCTACTAAGTCAGGCAGGTAAATTGGAGCTACAAGAACGACACGACTGAGCTACCACAGGTTACCAACTATCGATATTAGCTCTACAACTGGAACACAAGGAGAGCCGGGCTCAAGGGGAAAAAGGTAATCAGTAACGAGTCTAAATTACATCATGGCAAAACTTCAAACTGTTTCCTCCCGGTCTTTAAAAATTTGTGATTGTGGTTATGCCAAAGAAAGGCTGTTTAACGAGAGCATTTATGTACATACAAGAGCTCACACGCATACACCCATCCAACCCAGAAAGCAGCCCAGAAATTGCAGCCCAGAAAGCCAACCGCATCCTGGGCTGCATCAAGAGAAGTGTGGCCAGCAGGTCACAGGAGGTGGTTCTACCCCTCTACTTTGCACTCGTGAGACCCCACCTGGAATACTGTGTCCAGCTTTGGAGTCCTCAACACAGGAAGGACATGGACCTGTTGGAACGGGTCCAGCGGAGGGCCACGAAGACGATCAGAGGGATGGAGCACCTCCTCTATGAAGACAGGCTGAGAGAGCTGGGGTTGTTCAGCCTGGAGAAGAGAAGGCTTCGGGGAGACCTCATAGCAGCCTTCCAATATCTGAAGGGAGCCTACAGGAGAGCCGGAGAGGGACTCTTTGTCAGGAAGTGTAGTGACAGGACAAGGGGTAATGGTTTCAAATTGGAAGAGGGGAGATTTAGATTAGATATTAGGAGGAAATTCTTTCCTGTGAGGGTGGTGAGACACTGGAACAGGTTGCCCAGGGAAGTTGTGGATGCCCCATCCCTGGAAGTGTTTAAGGCCAGGCTGGATGGGGCTTTGAGCAACCTGCTCTAGTGGAGGTGTCCCTGCCCAGGGCAGGAGGGTTGGAACTCGATGATCTTTAAGGTCCCTTCCAACTCTAACCATTCTATGATTCTAAGCCACTGCTCTTTATAGAAAGAAACTTCTCAATGCCTCATCAACAGATCAGATTTGCCTACATCTCTGAAGACTTAACACAATTAATGAATACAATTAAGTGTTGTCTTTGGAATTAAAGCAGTCGTCTTTGCAGAAGGAGCTCTCACTGAAACATCAGAAAAACTATCGTTTCACATCAAACTATAGTTTGCCAATGAGAAAATAAAAAAAAATAGAACTAAACATCTCAGATAATACTGAATATATCTGAAATAATGAAGGTTGTAACACAGCAAGCACCACAGAAACTGTTCTGTGCCATCTATGCTGGGGCACACAACATACTATTAAATTAAAAACACACTGCAGGCAAAGTAGAGAAGCTCCCTCTATGACTGGTCAAAGAACATAGTTAAATAGTTATTTGGAACAGTTGAATAATTAGTTAAGATACATTTTGACAGAACTGTGACAATTAACACTGTCAAGCAGTCTCAGATCTCCTTCTCTGCCATACCCAAGCCTTGGATTCTGTTGGAAAATGAAAAGTGCTTCCTGCTCTGTCAGCTTTGTTGTTATATCCCAACTTTTGGGGGAAAAGTATTTCAAGGGAATGATTCTTAAAAGCCTCAAAGGTCTACTGGTTAGAAATCTGGCTGTCCTATGTTTATGAGGAAAACAAGAAACTAATTGTTTACAAAGGAGGTGAAGGAAAGTGCTTAATAAAGGTTTAGAAGACATTGGACTTCGACTGAGGTTACCCTGGTCTCTGGGGAGTACCATGCAACTGGGCTACAGGTACTCCAGAGCAGATTACTTCCAACGGCTCTGAGTGAAAATGCTCCGCTTTATGCAACTAATTAAAGTGCCTGAGGGGGCGGTGAAGCCTGTCAAGCAGAAAGAGATGCACATTAATTCTCTGCACTGAATCAGGAAGAAAGGAAAACCGTGTCCTTGTCAACTGGCTTCCTCTTCAGTGCTTTACGTGGTAAGAGAGAAGGAAAATGAGAGAGAACAGTGTGGGACAGCACTTCTTCCTTTTCCTCCTTCTGCAAATGAAGCTCAAATCCCTCCACAAATCTTGCTTTAATTTCCAATTAACAGCAGCACTACTTAAAAAGAATAGATCAAGAAATAAGCTTCCCCAAAGCAAAGCAAAATGATTCCCATTGGACTGAACAAACAGTCCAGATTAGTCCACAACAAACATCCTCCGTTTATAAAACTGAAAAGTGCTCATTTTGGATATTTTAAAACCTGGAGATAAAACACAACGGGACAGGTAATTGCACAGACCTGTTGCAGTCCCATTCAACAAGACACAGACGTAAAGCTTTGAAAGCATTTTAATTTTGAGCTGCTTTTTGTTTCCCTTCATGTCTGGGTTGGTTGGGGTCATGTTTTCAAACCTCTCTCAACTACAAAGAGTAGCAGAGTATTCTCAAGGTGGAAGCCAAAATTCTCCTGTCACCACGTGACCCTGAAAAGTGAGTTTCAAGGGAGACATAAAATACTGGTAGAACTGTCAGAACTAAGTGACAGAATACTCATTTTCAAGCCCAAATAAGCAAGGAAGAACAGCATCTCCTCCTAGTGCACATATATATATACACTCGCTCTCACATAGTCCAGTCCAGGAATGTAAAAAGAAAAGAGTAATGGATGGAGAAAACAGAATGACGGGAATAGGGAAAAGACACGGGTTTGGCTAATTCCCCGAGTGGCTTCTGTTTTTTCTACACAGCACACAACTCAAGTGAGCCAGGGCTCAAGACACGCTACCATCCATAAAAATTAACATGGACTGCAATCTTGGAACTAAAGATCCAACACCACAGTGCCACATTAAGGGCTTTAATTTTATCTGAGTCAAAGTCAACATTTAGTTGGAACCATTCTTTGTTCTTGAAGAAGAACCTGAACCACCGCTACAGCTAAACTCAAACTGGAACAGAGCCACCAAATGTTTCTGACCATCAGCTGGAAATAAATTTAACTCAAATTCCAATGTGTTTGCGGTGGGACCTGTTGAACCCAGAAACTGGCTCTGCTTGGTAGGCTCTGCAATAGACCACCCTGCAGCCTCCTCATCCTCACCCCTTTCCTCTCCAGTGACGGACAGATACACGCTGAAGAGCTTTCATTTCCATACCATGAAGCCGTGCTGTTCTCCAACCCCAGCAAGGACCTATTGGAACACAAGAGCTTGTTACATGTACCTTGGGTATGTTCTAGTAGGTTCAGATACCACAGAACAATCCAGAAGAGGATCCTGGCCATAGTGCTCATTCCAGTTCCGTCATGAGACAACCCTGCCAGCACCCACCAAACCCTACTTCCATTCATGGCTCTCCAAAAATCCCACCAGTGCACTGCAAGACAGGACCAGTGCTTTAGGTTCATCAGGAAGAGGAGGGAGTAGGGCATCTTTGCCCCCATTCCTTCCCCCCAACTCCTCACTCAGCACCACCAACCACATCCTTCCCAAAGCACATAACACCATCTCGGTCCCACACGGCAAACCTAAAGGGTTTGGAGAGACATTACAAGACCATGCTGGAAACACAAGCGGAGGTCCAGGTTTAGGCAGCAACCCAGGAGGGGCAAATGGGAAATATAAACCATCTCCTCAGCTGACAACACACTCCGTTGGCCATCACCACCGCATGCCCATTTCCAGCGCACACTGGGACTGTACCAGAACTGAACTGGAAGAATTTCAAACACAGATGAAGCCAATTCAGAACTAAAAAAATTAATGGTTCAACTCCCTGCTTTTAATGCTGTTGTAAAGAGCAGCACACTTTCAATTTGTAACCACAACAAAAGGCTTTTAAACTATTAAAGCATTGCCTTGCTATAAAAAAATAAAAAGGCTGCTTTATTGCAGATAATTGGCAAATCTGCCATATCAATATAGATAGCTGAAGAGAAGAACACACTGCACTGTACGGTACCTACTTCTAGATAATTTCAGCATTTCTATTCATTTCCTACAACAGCCTTTATACTTCGCCATGAAAATTTGTTTGGATTACTGGCTCCTGAATGAAAGAACCCAAGATTTAAGTCTTCTGCCCCCAAATGGGCACAGTCCCCCAACCTCATTCAGTTACCAAATTTTCTGTCGAGATGGCTATGAGAAGCCCCCATAGTCTTCTGCTGGACTGAAAGAAAACCAACTGTTTAATATAACAACAAATACGTTCTATTTGCTATCATACCAACAGCATTCGGCAGCTATTTTTTTTTTTCCCCTGGTGGGGGTATTGAGATGATTATTGCTGTGGCAGGTAAATAGTCCAACATCTGATATAAGCCACTTGCGTAAATAAACCCACCCAACCCAACCCCAAAACCTACAAATTATGAGTTCTCAAGTTCAAAGAAAAAAAATTAAATGTAGAGACCATACTTGATTTACTTCATTTAGAAAAGCTGCTCAAAGCCTTGCCTTCCTGAGCACAAGAAGAAAGAGTCTGTTGCCATCACCACCGAGTTTCCCCGCTCCACACACCCCTGCCCTGATGCCTCCTGAGATGTTTGGTCCACACAGCACCTGACTGTCAGCTCTGAGTCCGCATCCTTCTCTCCTCATCCACCAGACAGAGCCACCCTTCTCCTTGTGGCCAACAGAGACTCTCCACCCAAGTAACTCAGCTTTGAGAGACTTCCATTTCACTCCGCTCCCGTTCTTCTCAACATTTCAGTGTATACACATGGGAAGTAGCAGTGGGAGAAAAGACAAGAGCTATATTTTTCTAACTGTACTTCTCTTTGACAAGCCTATTCTGTAATTCTGGGCAGATATGTATAAATCTGTAAAAATTAGTCTGCGAATTCAGCTTAAGCTTTACAGATATGCATGAAAATTCTTGCTGAAAAGGAGCACCAATAGGTGGAATACATATGGTATACACAAACTGAAAAAAAATTACATTCGCATGCTATCTACAAACAGACTATAATTACAATACCTACTCACTAATCAAAAGCATTTCAACTACTTTTTATTGGCAGCAATGTCATAATGAGATGAACAATTTCCTGGTGCCCTCCCACGTGAGCGAAAAGCAGGAGAGGGAAGGAGCAGGAGCCGGGGGTGAAAAGCTGCTGCTGTCCCAGGATGGCTGGGAAGCAGGTGGTGAAGTGCCGAGCACATGTGGGAGGAAGCGGAGATGGAGGCCGGGCACCGCTCTAATGAAGTGGTGCTGAAGAGGCAGACGATTTCATAAGGAGAAAAACATCAGGAAACTGGTCAAAACACAGAATCTCATCTGAAAAAGCTCAACCGTGTTGGATAGCAATAGCCAGAACAAATTTGGGGAAGAAGAGGAGGGGGAGGCTGATCTCTCTCCAGAGCCCCAGATGTCTTTATCGTTGCCTAATGACAATTATACTCAACCAATTAAGACACTGCTATCACAGTTGCATTGTTAGTAAGCCTTTGGCCCTGAGTGTTGATGGCTGTCTAATTAGTGTTTGTGCAAAGTACAACTGCAACTAATATATAAACTGACAAATACACAAAAGAAAAACTGTTAACAGGAACGTTTTCAAAACAGTCGAGACTCCGCTCATTCAGTCCGTGGCAGCAGCAAAGACAAAACTGCTTTCCTCCATGGCTTGCTTACTGCTGGCACTGCACAATTTCACTTCAAACACACGAGTCAACTAGACCATCGCCGGGTTTCTGCTCAAACGGGATGCTGGTGTCCATCCAGTTTGTGGGCTGCCTCGAGCACAGCGCTCCAGGGCAAGTCTTACTACACTAAATTGGTCTGAACACCAAAAGGCTCTTGATAAGACACTTCAGAAATCAGTTTACATTTGCCCCGTTTTCTCTAAAGAATTTGTAGCAAGAAAATAAAAAGGCAGGAGAAAGAAAAACCTTTGTTTCACAGTCAGGTTTGATTTCCAGAAGGCAAAGTCTGTTCAGTTTCCAGATACCTGCGGTGATCAACAAAACAACAAAAAAAACCCAACAACTTTGTTTCAGGCAGTCGGTGACCATCTGTTAATACTCAACAGATCTTATTATGAAGTCCTTACAATGTCAGTGCATTTTATTGAAGTCGGTAGGAATTTTGCTCAAGTAACAGTCTCAAGCTATAGCTCTGTTTAAACGGATGCCTGTTGATAAGCCAGTAAAATAATGAGTGTTTTGCATTGTCTTGCTGCAACAAGCATCTTGGACCTTTCATCCTTATTCCACCAAAAGCAACAAACCGGTCCTTCATGTGCTTAATTAAGGTATCTAGTAGAGACCCCCTCGGTAGGCTGAAGAATAAGGTCCAATTAAACATGCAAAGCCAAGCCCAAACACCTTTGTACGTTGGTTCCAATTGCTCCAAAGCTTCATCTTCTCTATAAGGCTCAAGTAAAACAGTGGTAATTCATAATGTTAGATTTCAAAGAAAACTCTTCATCAAAAATACCTCAATCGCAACACACAGTACAGAAATTAAATGGATTCTATCACCATTTTTATACTCAACGTTAAGACCCACAACTTCTCTCTTAAGTGAGGGATAACGGAGAGCTCCACAGCGTGAGATGCCTCACAGAGCAACACAGAAGTTCCCAAGCCTTCCTGTGTTCATATTTAGAATCATAGAATTGTCTCGGTTGGAAGGGACCTTTAAGATCATCAAGTCCAACCATCAGCCTAACTCTGATAAAAAACCATCACTAACCCATGTCTCTAAGCTCTATGTCAACCCGTCTTTTAAATACCTCCAGGGATGGTGCCTCAACCACTTCCCTGGGCAGCCCATTCCAAGGCTTAAGAACCCTTTCATGTAAACAATTTGAGGCCATTTCCTCTTGTCCCATCGCCTGTTCCTTAGGAGAAGAGACCGACCCCCCCTGGCTACACCCTCCTTTCAGGGAGTTGGAGAGAGCGAGAAGGTCTCCCCTCAGCCTCCTTTTCTCCAGGATGAACACCCTGATCTCCCTCAGCTGCTCCTCACAAGACTTGTTCTCCAGACCCCTCACCATCTTCATTGCCCTTCTCTGGACCCGCTCCAGCACCTCAGTGTCTTTTTTGTAGTAAGGGGCCCAAAAGTGGACACAGCACTCAAGGTGGGGCCTCACCAGGGCCCAGTGCAGGGGGACGATCACCTCCTGAGTCCTACTCACCATGACCAAGATACAGGCCAGGATGCTGTTGGCCTTCTTGGCCACCTGGGCACACTGCTGGCTTATGTTCAGCCGACAGCCGACCAACACCCCCAGGTCCTTTTCTGCCAGGCAGCTCCAGCCACTCTTCCCCAAGCCTTTACAGTTAGTTAAAGACATTGATTTTGCCATTACATATATAACCAACAGGCAGCTTGGCTAAGGGATTCCTTAAGGGAAATAATCAGTAAAAACAGTCTGGCAGCAACGACAGAGTAAAGAAGTACTTTATATGGTGACAGGAATAAAATAGAACACAATGACAAAAAAATCAAATACAAATGGACCAGAAAAGAGAAAATTTCCTGCTATTACATAGCATGGCAGAAAGCTACACCATAAAATACAAGAAAAAACAGATGAGGGTAAAACAAAACCAGCATCTGAAACAATCCTACCACTGACAGAAGAGTGTGAAGTAGGATAGTAATGTCCCTGATCCCATCCAAACATTACTTGGGGTTGCTTGGTATAGGAGTGCAGCTATGAAAAAAGTGACTAATTCGTACCAAAATGGATGTGGAAAGATTTAACATGTAGGAAATGCATTCTGATGTGTTTCCCTGTGATCGGTTCCCAAATTCTTCTGCTGGGAACTTGACTCTCCAATCTGTCAACCCACGTCCGTCTGTGGGCCACGCTCACAGAAACTGAGCTGCCGACAGCTTCTCCCTTCCTTCTTAAGGCCTCGTTTAGGAGATCATAGCTCTAGAAAGTGGGTTAAGCTGCTGGAGATGGCGTGCAGTTCCTCTGCCACTTATCATTGTTCTCAGTAATAAAATTAACATTCCGCCACCCTAAGTACTTCTGCGTGCCTCACCTTCTTATTAATTTTAAGCACAGGCAAACGTCCTACCAAGGGAACAGAAACAAGCCAAAGGGTTATATGGTAGGCAAAACATTTTAATGAACTCTTACAAAAGCAGAAGTTAGAGAAAGCCAAACTCTCTCTAGTAATTTCTTTTTTAAAGGCCAAGAATCTCCCATTGTTTAGATGAAGGTTCCAGTGGCTTGCGTCAGCCCCGGCCCATTAATTAAACCAGCTGCTCTGACTGAGGAAACATAGTACTGTGCGTATTGCCTAAAAAAATATTTTTCAAAAGAATTCAAGAGCAATTATAATGCAATTTGGGAAGGATCTGGTCCATCAGCCCTATTATTTCACAAAGGACAAACATATAGTGCAACAAATAAACCAGTGGCTCCAGTTTCAGGTACAAGGGAGAAAACATCATCTTAAGATGACATAAATCGATATGTTTACATGTTGGAAGGAACACAAACTGCAACACACTGCAAAGAGCAGAGAGAAAAAGTATCACCTGAACCCTAGGCACTGAGGGCAACAGCCCAGGGGCTGGCAGGTTGTGAAAACAGTAAAAATGAAACGTTCAATAAGTTTACTAGATAAAAGGATGGGTTCGTCTGGCCTCAGCAGAAAACTAGGTTTTACAAGCTCAAAAAATAACTACTGTGACTTCGGAATAGTGGGCATCACTGTGACACAGGACATCTCCCTGCAGCAGCATCTCCCTCCCAGCGAAACCGACAGGTAAACCAATAGCTTAATGGTCGGGCAGGCTGGAAAAGCGGCTTCCACAAAGAGCCAGTATCAAGCTTCTGCTATTGGTTTCACCTGAAAGGCTCTTTTTCACAAGATGAGAGAGAAGCCAAGGCGTTTGTCACTTAACACAACCTTACCTAACTCCCGAAGTCTGTCACTCGACCCCTCCACACTCATGATGTCATCCTGTTTTCAACCCTCCTAAAGGTGACTCACTTGAAAAAAAAAAAAAAAAAAAAAAAAAGGTCTGACACTTATTACTGCTCAACAGTGATGAGAATGAGTGAAGAAAACACAAAGGGTGTTTGGGAAAGGTTGAAGGAAAAAGGCAAATATTTTTACCTTCTGCCTTATTGCTTTGTTTTACATCCAGGCTCTCAGTCACCGGGAGGGGAAGGAGAAACCTCTCAAAGCTGTGCCATTATACAAGTGAAATTACAGCAATTAAATAAGGCAGGGGTTTATTCAGGCTGTTTAAGACTTCAGTTTGTTAACTTTTCTTCATTTTCATTACTAATTAATATTTTGGTTTCCTCAGGTCTGCACAGTGAATTAAGATGCAAGAGCTAATAATAAATACCTTGAGAATAGCCCACAAGCCCTATAGCAAAGAAACCAAATTAGATGAGAGTTGTCATGAAGTTTTAAAAAGTGCAGAAAAGTGTTTTCAAGCCTTTCGGGCTAGTTTCACACATCATTATGAAGCTAAAGCCCATTTTTTAAAAAAAGTCATTTGCAGGTCACCTTTGAGCAAGAGGAAAGCAGCGTGGGAGGTGATTTTAGAGAACAAAGAAATCTCCCATATAGTAGCAGCTACTTTTACCTCTGTATGTTGCTCGTAATGACTTAACCTGAAAGGCCCAAATTGTTCGAAAGTGCTGCAGTGTTTAACCTATAGCTCCCGTAAGATTCCTTCAGAATGAAGACAAATGTATGAAAATTATTTCAGTGCATTTAGTTTCTCAGTATGAGAGAATCAAAATGTATCACTATCTCTAAACCAGATGATTCCCCCAACCACACGAGGTATTTAGAAAGTTCTTTTGTTTCTCATTGCCTTTATCAAGCACCACTTGGAGAAACACCATCTGTGCCAGGTGCGCTCCACCCTGAAAGGGGAGGAAGCGTTAATCTGCAGATTTATCGAGGCACTCGGAGCCGATGAACCTCACCAGCCCTAACTCACGAAAATAAAACCTCTAGGAAAGATAATGGTACTTACTGTGAGAGGGAGGAAACCTCTGAAGTTAAAATATAAGGAGAACCACCGAGGGCTGATTCCCTGCCGAGTCTGTACAGGATGCAGGACTCCAGGCAGCATCTGTTGGACCCGTGTCCATGGCACAGCAGAGGCATAGCCCTTAAATCTCCATTTATGCAAGCCCTTAACTAGCAGTCTACCACTCTTTTTTCATCAAAGAAAACTGAAGAAAGAAAAAGTAGATACCTTTATATCTCTGGGCCTTTGGAAGGGCTGTCTGACTGGATTTCGTCTTTTATTTTCATTTGGGAATCTTCATAGCTACGAACAGCAGCAGTAAAACCACAGTGCCCTTTCCACAAGCATAAAAAAATTAATACAATGCACAATAAACCACGGCCCTGACTCTCAGGGGTGGTTTTAGGGGGCGAGTTGTGAGGTGAGACGACCACCACCGACACAGGCCAAGTTTACTGCACGGTCTCAAGGACAGCTGCGCGTGTGGTATTTCACACAGAGTCAGTCAGAGGCAAAACAGCCTCACAACAGGTTATGGACGTGTCACACCACAGGATCCACCGCGTAATGACACCACAGGGCGAACAAGTACCAGACACACGCTCCGAGATCAGTATCTCCAGGAGGACCTAACCTCCCACTACACCCATCGGCGTGGCTCCAACACTGCCAAGAGGAAGAGAAAGCAGCAATTTTACCATCTGAACACGCTTTAAAAAAATAAAATTTTTAAAAAATAAAAAAAATAGAGATATGTTTAAGATTTTATTAACAGAAGGTGAAGAAATACAGGCATTCCATACTGAAACCAAACATATGACAGTATTAGCTACAGTGGAACCTAATCATCAGCAGTAATTTATAAAAGCCAAGCAAGCAGACATATAATTGCTTTAAGTAAGCCCTGACTTAAAGAAGAAACTACATTTGAATTGAACATGGAGGGGGGGGGAGGACAACGTCCCTCTAAAGAAGATCCTTTGAGACGTGTAACTGTAGAAAGGCTGGCGAATACAACATTGATTGGGAGTGAGGTAACCACAAACACCGCTGTCTCAAATGAAAAGGGATTCAAGGTCTGACCCAGAAAACAAGCATCGTAACCGCTGGGATGAAATTTTAATGATAAACACAAGATGCTCTGCGTGCAGGCCAGATTGAATTATCTGATGTCAGGCAGTAAATGCAAGGCACTGGGAGAAAGAGGAGCCGCTCGCAGCCACCTTCAGCGCTCCGCTCAGGTTGCACTTAATCAATCCTTGATATTCTGCCATCTTCTGGCTTGAGCTTTGGCAGCAGCGTGGAGAAAAATCGAGGAGAGTGCATGAAATAGGTACATTTCTCTAAGGAGAGCAAACCCTGGATAGTTTATCTTTGGTTCCTTACACAAAGGTAACAGAGAGATCCGCTCCCGAACCAGTTTGGGCAAACGATGCCTCTATGTGTTATCCCGTAGCTGCTGTTTTAAGTCACCCTGCCCACAACCAATTCCTTTTCAGAAAGGTTAAAAAAAGCTCCACAGCAGCCAAAACAAAAATCATTCCACTTCCCAGCAGAGTCTGAAACAGTGCAGTGAAGACCCCAAGATCAGGTCTATCACAGCACAGGTTCGAATCAAGTAAGACCATTCCCACGCTTGCTCCAAGACCCCAAAATACACAACGCCCCCAGCATTTCTGCTGGAGAACCTCTCTCTCCACCCCATTTTTAAATTTTTCTAACCATTCTCTGATCTCCCAAGGTCCCGAGTTGCACCTCCTGAAGCCAGGGAGCAGCTGCTATACGGTGCCACAGTTTCCAGCTATAGAGGCAGCGTAATGCCTGGCTGGGCTGCCCAAGCCGAGCCAGAGCGCTCCAGCTGCTCCCCAAAGTCAGACAGCAAAAAACCTGCTAAAAAACGAGTGGCCCCATTTTCCTCCAGTGCAATGACCTACCTAGAGAAGAAAGGTAAATGATGCCACAGGCCACTGCTTAGAAAACCCTGCAAAACGCCCAGATCGTCACCAACTTCTCGAGTTTTGCAGTCACGCATCAGTTCAGCTTCACGCACACCGCAATTCTCGCTGTAATCTATGATTATTCACATGTAAAGCAAAGCACATAAGTGTTTGCGAAACTGGAGATATAATCATTAAATGTAACAGATAATTGATATTTATACGGAGAAGAAAATTGACTTCTGTTAACCTCAGCTATTAAATTACTTCTTCAGTACTGAAAGAACGCAACAGCCAGCTATTGATCACCAGATTCATTACACTTTTATGACAAATTTGAAAGCACAATGCCATTAAGTACAATACTATAAGCTGGGAGAGAAAGGAGGGGGTATGTTTGGATTTAAAAAAAAAACAACAAACAACAAAACCCCAGCAAATTCCTCATTCTACCTATCCTAAATACTTATCAAATGCACATTAAGTGTTCAAGGCCAGACTGGATGGGGCTTTGAGCAACCTGCTCTAGTGGAGGTGTCCCTGCCCATGGCAGGGGGGCTGGAACTCAATGATCTTTAAGGTCCCTTCCAACTTTAACCATTCTATGATTCTATAACGAACAAAATATTTCCCTGCACCATTTCCTAACATATTTGGAAGTTTTAGTTGTAACTTTAAGTCTGTCTTGTTTGACATTTACCATGAGATATTATTGGGAGGTGCGACAGTGCACTACTGTCTTGAGGACTTTGATCATCACTGCCAGAACAACAAATTCTTCTTCTTTCCGGCAAGATTCACAGAATACTTTTCTACTTGCAGCAATTTAAGAGATGATTTCAGAGATCTCGAGCTACCAAAGCAGAGTGAAGGGCAAGTAGTAAACAGCAAAGGAAACAATCTAACTTTTGTGTTATATTCTACACATTTCATTTACTAACCAGGTAGTCAAACAGCTGAATTCTGATTTCCCCGTGTTGTTTTATCAAATATATGCTCATAGCTTCACCAAAAGATACTTCACTACTAAAATTCATTTTCTCAGAGAAGGGGAATTACTGAAAAGTAATTGGAGTGAAACAGGTAACATCACTTTTCCTAACGGATACGCATGTGCAGCTTTTCCTCAGAAGTCTCTTACCTGCTCACCTATTTTCATGAACGTTTCAGGAACATAAATTATTTAATGGCACCACCTCCCTTCACCATGCCAAGTGATGCGAACTCACCAAAAGAATCAAGAGATACTGGTGGAACTGGGGAACCAATACGAAAAGACTGTATGAAACCGCATAAACCCAACTTCCATAAGGCACCAAGATAAAATATGGACTATTTGAGCTTAATATGCAGGATCAATATCCTTTATTAATTCTTTAGAATTTTAATTTATTCTGCCTACCATCTATATACTGCATGTTTGGATATGAACATGATGGAGAAAATGAAGAAAAAGAAAAGCTGGAGGTTTTGGCAGCAGCATGGAGACAACTGGGGTTTCTGGCTCCCAAAAAAGTCCAGGAGGTTTCATTAGCGAGAGTGGAACAGATACAGTAGTGCCGATCCCCAGCCAGGGCCAGGAAACGCGCTGCCCAAGCTGGAGGGCACCAGAGAAGTCAGGCTGCAGAGCCGCATCCCAGCTGCAGACCACAGCAGACTGGGAGCTCCGGTGTCTTGTTGGTGGCCCAAGAAAGCCCCAGCACCAGGCAGGAGACCATGCGAGACCCTGTGGTCCTCCAGCCACAGGAATTCTTCAAGGCTCTTCCCATGGCTACTGTTCAGGTTAACCACTGTGTGGCACTGCCCCTCTAGAGGTCACAGCAGCAAAAACAGGACATAAAAACAGAGAAAGACAAGAAATAGTCAACGAACAGGATGGAAGAGAATAGAAAGGGAGACCTCCAAACGCAGAAGTAAAACAAGTAGAAGAGCATCTAGTAAAAAAGACAAACAACAAACAAAACCAATCAAAGATTAAGATTCCCCTTTCACTCCTGCCGTCTGCTGGTTTAGATTTCTGCTCTCAGTTCCCCGAGAGCATTCAAAAGCATCTCAATGTGTATGGAGTTATCCACACACAATGGATTTCAAAGCACTTTTCTTATAATGTGTGTCAACTTTATAGTATTTCATAAGAAGATTTCTCTAATCCCACAATGCATGAGCAGTGACAAGTGGTGCCCCTCAAGGGTCCGTGCTGGGACCGGTACTGTTTGACATTTTTATCAACGACACAGAGGGATTGAGAGCACCATCAGCAAGTTTGCAGATGACACCAAGCTGTGTGGTGTTGTCAATACACCAGAGGGACAGGATGTCATTCAGAGGGACCTGGACAGGCTGGAGAGGTGGGCCCAGATGAACCTCACGAGGTTCAACAAGAGCAAGTGCAGGGTTCTGCACCTGGGCCGGAACAATCCTCGGTATAAATACAGCCTGGGGGATGAGGTATTAGAAAGCAGCCCTGAAGAAAGGGCCTTGGGGGTGTTGATGGACGAGAAGCTGGACATGAGCAGGCAGTGTGCTCTCGCAGCCCAGAAGGCCAATCGCATCCTGGGCTGCATCAAGAGATGTGTTGCCAGCAGATCCAGAGAGGTGATTCTGCCACTTTGCTCTGCTCTGGTGAGACCTCACCTGGAGTACTGTGTGCAGGTCTGGAGCCCTCAATATAGAAAGGACATGGACCTGATGGAGCAGGTCCAGAGGAGGGCCACCAAAATGATCAGGGGGCTGGAGCACCTCTCCTATGAGGACAGGCTGAGGGAGCTGGGGTTGTTCAGCCTGGAGAAGAGGAGGCTTCGGGGAGACCTCATAGCAGCCTTCCAGTACCTGAGGGGGGCCTGCAGGAAGGCTGGAGACAGTCTGTTTACAAAGGCCTGCAGTGACAGGACGAGGGGCAATGGCTTTAAGCTGGAGAAGGGGAGATTTAGATTGGATATTAGGAATAAGTTCTTTACCATGAGGGTGGTGGAGCACTGGAACAGGTTGCCCAGGGAGGCCCCTTCCCTTGAGATATTCAAGGTGAAGCTCGACGAGGCCCTGGGCAACCTGGTCTAGTTGGGGGTGTCCCTGCTGACTGCGGGGAGGTCGGACTAGATGACCTTTGGAGGTCCCTTCCGGCCTGGACCAATCTATGAATCTATGAGCATACCATTAATGTGAAGCTCAACCATAAAATATGGAAGTCTGGTAAATTAACTAACAAAGTCCCCTGACTGCCCCCAGGACGGTATTGGTTTTATTTACTCATGTGACAACTTCTGGAGGGCTGCTAATTCCTGAACCTGGAAAATTCAAGCAGAATAGGGTAAAGCCCTACACCTACTGGGACAGTCATGGTAACCGCTTCCAAGAGTTTGGGAGGTCCTCAGAACTGTATTTAAGAGCGTAAACCAAATAAATCAAGGTCCTTAAAAAGCTTTATATCAGGAAAAGAGAAGTTTGAGCGTCTCTGGTTTTTGGGTGTTTTTTTTTTCCCAAGATTGTCCTTTAAATAATCACGGAGAAAAGTAACAGGCCTTCTAAAGTTTTCTTGCCCCACAAAGTATCCTTGCAATTTAAGAAATTTTTATGGAAAAAAAATAATAAAAAGAGCATTTTTCAGTAGATGTGTACAGCATTTAATACTTTCTAAATGCTTCCACAGCAAAACAATAGATACAGTTCATCAGAAAGCACTCTAGTCTTTACAAGGGACTACACGCATGTGAGATGGCTTTTTGAATAGTACAATAAAAATTCATACTGCTGAAATGACTTGTAGATAACCATCATTATCAGTCACTTTCAGGAAAATCTACCTCACCCACAAAGGAACTGCAGTCAGAAGAATTCACTTTTGTTGCCCCAAAAGGCTGCTTCTTTTGAATTTGTTAAAAAGCAGCAGAGATCTCAAACAGTGAGGATTAAACACACGTGACGCAACCTCGTACTCACCCAGCAACAACAACGCCATCACAAGAATGTACATCACACAGAATTTTTCCCAGCTCGTACTGCAGCTGGCTCACGGCACCGATGCGGTTCTGCACAGAAAGACGAGACAACGGCGTTGGGATCACAATACATTCATCGAACAAGTTAATTTGCTGCGTCCAGGAAAACTCCAAGCTTTGCTATTGCTACTGATAAGTCACAGTGCAGCTGAGAGGGAAGACCCTTGAGGTGCTGGAGCGGGTCCAGAGAAGGGACGTGAAGCTGGTGAGGGGTCTGTAGAATAAGTCTTATGAGGAGCAGCTGAGAGAGCTGTGGGTGTTCAGCCTGGAGAAAAGGAGGCTGAGAGGAGACCTTCTCACTCTCTACAACTCCCTGAAAGGAGGGTGTAGCCAGGGGGGGGTCGGTCTCTTCTCCCAAGGAACAGGAGATGGGACAAGAGGAAATGGCCTCTTGGATATTAGGAAAAATGTTTACACAGAAAGAGTTATTAAGCATTAGAATGGGCTGCCCAGGGAAGTGGTTGAGGCACCATCCCTGGAGGGATTTAAAAGACGGGTTGACAGAGTGCTTAGAGACATGGGTTAGTGATCGTATTTTTTATCAGTTAGGTTGATGGTTGGACTTGATGATCATAAAGGTCCCTTCCAACCTAGACAATTCTATGATTCTATGATCTATTTTATGCTTGCCTCCTGGAATTTTTACAGACAGAAATGGAGAAGAAAGAAGCTATCACTCTTCATTATCATTCATAATCTTTAGGTAGAAAACCAGCTATCATTAAAAAAAAACACACGGATTTCTTTTAGCGAGGATATGTAATGAGCAGGGGAAGGAGCCTTCATTTTTAAGGCTGATTCTCATTATCGAGGGATGCTCGAAGTAAAACCATCTCTCTCTCACCACATCAATGAAGTAGCAGCGCAAACAGAAAGACTGGCTCCCAAAAGTAATCAGTCACTGGGAAAAAATGGTATTACAACTAAGGCAAAGTCTCATAAATCCTTCAGCAGCTTTCCCCTTTTAACTGGCAAAAAGAAGCTGCAGTACAGAAGACCCAACTTCTCACTACCACTTGCTTGAACCAGGTTCCCATTTTTTTACAGCATCTGGCTCCCATTAAAGAAATTCCCTTTTACCTTCCAGTTGGTTTTCAGAGCGCGCTCTTTCGCCCGGCAGTTCTTGAGGGCGAGCTTCCAGCAGGAATGATCGGAGATGCTCGTATCTAACAGGTATCCTTCCTGTTGGCACAACCGGTACCACAACACTTCATCTTCCGCAAGGACCTTCCACGTCCTGCTGACCTAGAAATCAAATTTACATATATATATAGCATAAAGTTATACACAAAAATTAGATTTCCTTTCCAATTATTTAAATAATGCCTGAAATATACACATATAAAGCAATACAAGCCTGCACTGAGACTAAACTCTTTTCTAAACAAATATACTACTGACAGTGTGGAAAAAAACCTCCTTAACAAAATGCTTGTTTTCAGTGGATTCTTTTGAAAATAACTGAGTTTCTTCTCCACTAAAACTCCACGCAACACAGATACCAGTGTTTTGTGGCCATACTGCCACTCTGAAATGTAAGCGCATTAGAAAGTTTTGAAGGGAAAAGGAATTTTTGAAGGGAAAAGGAATTTTTGAAGGGAAAAGGAATTTTTGAAGGGAAAAGGAATTTTTGAAGGGAAAAGGAATTTTTGAAGGGAAAAGGAATTTTTGAAGGGAAAAGGAATTTTTGAAGGGAAAAGGAGCAAGAAAACAATTAAGACAGCATTGTAAGTTTAGAGCAAAAACATGAATTTATTTTCATATTTGTAGCTAAGAAAACCTCTCAGATCACACCACAGTATCTCTAAGGTCCTACTGACAATGCCTGATTAGGTGTATGACATTAGTGATTTATAACCTATTGTATTACAGTATGCATAAATAGGAATGAATTATTAAGTTTTTCAAGTAGCCTCTAGTTGCTGTCCATTTCAGAGAGAAAAGCTTCATCATAATCAATTGTGGGCTTTGAATTAAAGATTCAAGAGGTAAGAGCCAACTTAAGTAGCGTTTGTTCTCTGTAATTCCTAATTTAAAAAAAAAAACAGATGTAACCGATGAAACTGCTACTGGTGAAAGCAGCAATCAATTGTACACTGTTTCCAGAAGATTTAAAAAAAAAAAAACACCTTCTTAGACTGACATCATCTTTAACAACTTACAATTAAGCATCTAATGACCTTTTCAGTCCCAAGATTACACCAAGAAACCAGGTCTCCCATTGATACAAACTCTCACAGAAGCATCTCTTCATGTTTACTTGCCATTCGTTCCATGTTTACCCAGGGATAAAACATGGTACAGTGGGGTGAAAGATGAATATTAATTGTTTGCTATTTTATAAGACTAATTTCCTTTGTATTTTATCATTGCTGTGCACATCTTGCTTCAGACTTCTTAAAACCACAGCTTTCAAATAGAAAGCATAGCTTCACAAAATTATATATAATAAGGAATACTTAAAGTATGAGATCCTTCTGGCTGGTGCAGATTTGGAAGAAGTCCCTGCAGAAGTCAAGCCGTTGGAGCAACAAAGCGTGCAGTGAGGCTTAGAGAGAGGTTAGGAATAGAAAACAACCACCCTCCCTTAAATATATCAAGTAATCTAGGAGTTTGTAAGACCGACCAGTGAGAAACACCCCCAAGGTGGCACGGAGACAGCAGCTAAGGTCCATAAAGCAGGTCAGGCCCATCGACACCAGGTATTCTTGGGTCCCAGCAAGTGCAAAACCATCTTACATGATCCCAAACCTCCTCCCACACTATACAGTCCCCAAACGGTGGGACGGTAACTCCTGCACAAAGCAGCACTGATCTCCCCATGAAAGATTTGTGAAGCTTCAGGTGATCTTGTTCATGGGGTGTTGCCTGTTGGTCTTGCTGTAAAAACACACGTGTATCCCTACTGGTCTCAAAAACCAACATCCCACCAGGAATTGAGAATTGCATCATAAGACTTCTCTCATGACCTGTTTATTACAGGGAAAATTAAAAAAAAAAAGTTTAACACAAAAAATATTTTCGCTCTCTCTACAACTCCCTGAGAGTGTAGCCGGGGGGGGTCAGTCTCTTCTCCCAAGGAACAGGCGATGGGACAAGAGGAAACGACCTCAAGTTGAGACAGGGGAGGTTCAGATTGGATATTAGGAAAAA
Organism: Numenius arquata; assembly: GCF_964106895.1. Lineage (NCBI taxonomy): Eukaryota > Metazoa > Chordata > Aves > Charadriiformes > Scolopacidae > Numenius > Numenius arquata. The sequence continues at coordinate 14,255,327 of NC_133591.1, read as the reverse complement.
TGTTTACACTAGAAGGGTTCTTAAGCCTTGGAATGAGCTGCCCAGGGAAGTGGTTGAGGCACCATCCCTGGAGGGATTTAAAAGACGGGTTGACATAGAGCTTAGAGACATGGGTTAGCGATCGTTTTTTTTATCAGTTAGGTTGATGGTTGGACTAGATGATCATAAAGGTCCCTTCCAACCTAGACAATTCTATGATTCCATGATTCTATGAAAAGAGGGATGGACCAAGTAACGTCCATATGTTTTTACGATTTGAGACCTACACACAAGAGCAGGTCTCAAACAGGAACATCCAAGACCAGCAGAACTAATATTCCAGTTAGTCCTCAGTTCAAACTAGCAGACACACACAATCCCCTTCCATCGTCAGACAAAGAAAACAACCTGGATAGGGCAATCAGAATGCCTTAAAAATGACAGAAACAGCAGAAGACAGAAGAATACACATCACCCTGTAATAAAAACGCAGTGCTCAAATGTTCTTGTCCCTACAGGGACATGCTCAGGAGGTTCAAAAGCTAAAAAAAAAAAAAAAAAAAAAAAAATGGCAACCCAAATTTCAAACCACTACAGTTTAGTGGGGAATTTGCTCTCAATTTGATTTAAAAGTAATACAAATCCACGTATTATTGGTCAAAAAAAAAAAAAAAAAAGAAAAAAGAAAAGAGGGGAAAAAAACCCCCAGTTTTTTGCTGACACACCGAAAAAGCAGCTGTTCTGCAGGAGTTGGGCAGCTGACAGTAAAGGCACCTCTGCCCCCCTCCCGGAACAGCAGCCCCCTTCTGCTGACATTGAGGGGACAGGCTCACACACAAGCAGAAGTAAACAAAGCCAAACTACATCAACTTTTGCCTTGCTTTTAAAAAAAAAGTAAAAAAAACCAACCCCAAACACCCCCCCCCTGCTCTGGAGTTTGCCAAAATAGACAATGTTGCACAGGCCTTTCTAGTTTTCAAGGTCTTAAAAGCATTTTATAAAGACAGTAAAAAAAAAAAAAATAAAGGGGGGGCACTACATAAAATTTAGACTGCCTTTTCAACTTGCATGAAAAAACATTCAAGGGGAATAAAGATCCTATCCTATTATGATTTTTTTTTTTTTAAATCAAATTACATTGAATCCCGCTGCTTTACAAGCCTGAGTTTCCAAAGGGTCCCTAACGCAGCCTTTTCTTAATGCACCGAAACTGGCACGACAATCCCTTGTAAAAGCCCCACTGAGTGAGCCTCAGCTGCAAGAAATCTCTAATAAAAGTGTCTCGAGCATTTCACTTTACAGCACCACTGTGAGCCGCCGCATTAAAACCAGCCATTGGCTCCAAGTCAGCTTTATTAGATCTGCTTGACTTAGAGTTTCAGGTGAGGCCCCGAAAGCCGGAGCGTTACGGCTTTATTTATACGCACCCATAGGTTCTGCTTGTTGGAGAGTAGCTGAGACACGCAAAGCTCTTATTAAACTACAAACATCATTATTTCCAAATCTACGCAAGGTAGGAACTCCAACAACTATCAGTGACAACATCTTAAAGAGCTGTTTATAAATTTAGAGCCCCCAATTTAATTTTGTCTTGAGCGTTCCCGGTATTTTTTTACTACAGTTCTCAACTATTCTCAGCAAAGAAACGATGGTTTCCCCTGAGTTCCATACAGGAACAGTTTTATATCTTATAGTTCAGCAAGTAATAATGTTCTGAAGGACTTCAAAGGCTTTCGTTGACATAGGTTTTGCCTTTGGGGGATTTATTATTCCCCCCCCCCTCCAGGAAAAAAACAACCCACAAACCACCTCTTCCATCAAATCCTAAATTTCTCCTAATCCTGTCTAAATCAACTGGCTCAAATCCTAATGAAGGTTTATTCATCCCTCTCCATCTGATAACTGTCTTTGTTTCATTAGGTTTATTTTCTTCCCCAGTCACACAAAGACACATTCAAGGTTCACTCGCTGAAGCCAGGGGCCTCAATTAGAAATATCTGGACTTTCAATTCAGTACAACACGTAGCGCCAAATGGTATTTAATCCAAAACCATCCAGATGCACATTTACCAGGTGGAAGCTGCTCATCTTTTCAATTCACAGCCATAATGTTATTATAAGTCTATTCCTGAGCCCAGGATATCCTTAACCATCCGTTTCTCTGCCCTCTCTCTCTAAACTGATTACGGATACTGATTACCCATATACCGCCTTGATGCAAAAGCATGCTCAAAAGGATACATGAGATTTTCTTTTTTAAAATGTATAAACACTAAAAGCCTAACAGTTCGACAATTTCAGAAGCTCTGGAGGAAAGCATCTGAAATTCTTGATCTATGCAAGACAATTAATTCTTAAATTCCTAGAAACAGACTCCCTTGTCCTAGATACATACACAATTGTTGTGTTGGTAAACATCTCTAAACCATCTCTCAGATGGAACTGTTAACAGTTCAAGGCAATTTCCACCGATCCCTTCGGAAATAAAACTGCCTCAACATTGCCAAAGTTCAGTACCTGCTGTTGAGAAGTACTTCACATCCCAAAATGCAGTTTACGCAGTCTCTGGTAACAACTCTGAGTATATGGAGAAGTTCAGAGATTAGACTTTATGACAAAGCTGAGAGCTTAAAGGACTGCAGGTATCAATAGTCCCAAAAAACACTAGAATTTCTGATGCGTTTCAATCTGTCACACTTGTGGTGTCCCAAGGGATTGGTTTTCTTTTCCATCTCCATCACGAACAGGAGGAAGGACCGACTGTTCTCAAACATCACAGAAGTCACAAGAGAGTTGCTCTTAGAATAAATATTTCTTTCGATGGTCAGAACAGAATCAAAAGTTACTCACAGGGCTGGCAAAAAGCAGAGGGAAAATTTTGCCATTCCTCTGGACTGTTCTGCTCACACATTAAGTCCTGGATACCTTTCTCCTTGAATTACAAACATGGGATACCAACAAGGACTGGATGCTGCTGAATATCGCACAGCTACAGCAAACCCACTACAGCTCAGGAACTGATGACACCATTAATTTACACACTGCACATGGCTTTCGTGTTTCAAGTGCCATACGGATAGTTGTGGTTTATAGTACTAATTCCAAAAATCAAAGAAAAGCTGTGGGGAAGAGGGGGAGGGGAACCTATCAGGGTGAAATTAAAGTTCTCCAGAGCAGTCTGTGGTGTGATTAAATCTCAACAAGGCTCCGCAGTCAGGCTACTTTACTGTTAGTCGGTTACCAATTTGGCATAAAGAACTAAGCAAACAGGTTTTCTCCAAAGGCACTCACATAGTTCATGATGCCAATTCCACTAACTGGCCCAATTTCACTAAAATCCCAAGGCGCCTTAATAAAAAAACCTTTCTACGCTAACACCGTAAAGCAGCAGGGCTTTCCATTTAACAGAGGAGGGCTTCCCCCCCCTCAAAAACAAAATCACCAAGAGAAAAATGAAAACGGTATTTGTTTTTATTGCTTTGCTTTTTATTTGAACACTTAAAAAGAAGCCAGTTCTGCACTAAAAGCATTGGATATTCATCTCACTCGGAAAGCCTTGTAAAAGCCTGGGCATGTGCTCAGCTACCTGTCAGCTGCCACGTAGGATCAACTGACTCGGTCTTAGAAAGTGAATGAGAAAAGTGGAAAATTTTCTCAGTGTTAAACACATCTTACGAGAACAGGTTCAATTCAAAGACCAAGAGAAATAAAGTGCAGCCCAAGCGCAGAGAAAAGAAGCGGCCGCTCATCAGCCAATCTTTTTACTATGCCATGAGGTAAACTGATCATGCCTAAGGAAAAAAAAAAAAAAAGACAGAGAAAGAATAACTTTAAAGTAATCCACTTCAAAGATGCAATCCTGTTCCATTTCATGGGATGCAAACTTTACTGATAGTATATCTCTACCTCAAATGACAGAAACTTGAGCATATCTGAAAGCTTCAGTCTCCTGGACAGCACCAAAAAATAATCCCAGAGAATTTTTTTCCGCTGCAACAGAAGCCCTGCAAGAAGAACTGTTTTTCTTCTAACACTCCTTGCTCTTAAAAGGCATCAGCAAGTCGAAGATTTAAACAATAACTACCTGTAGCCATTTAACACTCTCACTTGCTCATACTGAGCATTAAAAGCCCAATTTCATTTCAACGCACGTGCCATTTGGATAATACCTGTGTCTCACTTACCATCCACAGCAAAGCCATACCCTTTCTGTCGCTTCTCAGTTTTTACAAGTTAGCATTGCTTTCTCTGACAAACAGCCCAGGGCATGGTTCGAGTGTAACACAAAGACTGGGTTTGGTTGGATTTTTGTGGCGTTGCAAGACATGCTTTGTACAGAAAAGTTCAATAAACACCAGCCTGAAACACTAACCAGTGGCCGTGGGAGAAGCTGGCAATGAATATCCACAATATTCTACTCTGCCTCCCAGGGTAATCAGCACTTGCCAATTAAGTTTGCTTTGGAGACTCATTCAGAGAGGAGGTTCATCATTCAGTGTGTGAAGAAAGGAGATAGTGAGGTTCAATAGCGTGGGCTGAACAGCCCTAAGTATAGTCAGGTGCGTGTGTGTGTTTAAGTTAGTAAAGCTACTTGAAGAGACAGGCAGTTTACAACTACACATAAATTATGGACCACATCTGAGTAGAGACTGACAAAAGCATTAGTATCACCACAGAAAAATAGAAAACCCTTCCCAGGGGCGGGGAGGGAGGGAGGAAACGAATGTCATTTAAGAATTTAGACTCACGTGAAATTACTGCAGACAAAATGTTACTACTCCAATTTTTATGGTTCAAGTCACACACTGAAAAGTGTGGGGAAACAGCTTTTTCTGCCGTGCCCTTAACACTGCAAAGTGTTAAGTTCTAAAAATTACAGCAAGATGCCCACTTGTTTCTAAATACAATCACTTGAATCAAAAGATCTTTGCAAGTATTTATTTTAAATTTTAAGGCTTTGCTTTTGCCCAAGCCACTAATGTTTTATTTAACTCTACTCAACTGCAAGCTATAAATCCAGCTCATTTACTGTTATTTTTTCAATGCAGCTTTGGAAGTATTTCCGAGAAGTAAAAGCACAATCAGCTGGGCTACCACCCATCTTCCCTGCATCAAGGTGTCTTGTTTCTTGAGTATTTCTGCCAATTTTACGAGGTATCAGAGAAGCAAACTGCCAGCAGCGCTTACCTGAGCGCACCTTCCCAATTCAGCCTTGCCCAGGTACTGAAATATCTTCAGTGCCAGTTCATAAGGCAGCTGGATATCAAAGAAAGGAACCTCATTTATTTCGTTCTGGAAAGAAAACAAAAAAAAAAAAAAAAAAAAAAAACGAAAAAAAAAAGAGAAAGTAGTTTGTTAGGCTTTTTTAATGCACAGCTAGATAGTAGCAAAAGTTACCATAGTAGGAAGAAAGGATGTTGTATCCTCATTGCCATCACAGCTCCATTAAAAAAGGTAGAAGTAATGCTGCCTCTCCATCCCATAATGGCACAACATCAGAGAGACCACCCTGGCATGAAGGTACCCGAGTTACTCTTTGTCCTCCCTGGGTCATACCAGGTAAGGAATATTACATGGTTACGTGGAGATAAAAGCCTTACGGTCCTCTTCAATTTGATTTATCTATAGTCAGATGGCACAGAAAGGCCAGACGCAAGGTCCAGCAGAAAAGTTTCTCTAAGGTTTCAGCCTTAAAAAGACCAAACAAGTGAGCACTTTGAAGACATATTCCTATTATTATTAATTTCACTTACAGGATTCCAAACTAGATGATGGAAAATGAATGACTATTTTGATATAAAACTGAATGGAGAAGACATTACAGTTTGTTTCTGCCTTTCATTAGTAACATAAAACTGTCTTTTTAATAAGAAATGTGCTGGAAGAGTTGCGGTTTAACTGATTAAGTATCTCAAAAAAAACGTAGAACCAAAGAATCCATCACTTAGCTAACAGCTAAATGCTGCATGTGTACTTTTCCTAGAGGGTTTTTTGTTTGTTTTAATGACATAATTATTAAATCTTCTTCCTGTAGTTATTAGAATCAGAATTTCATTATTAATTTATTGCACCAAGATTTGTCCTCTCCCTCATTTCTGTCTGGATATTCCAAATTTTTATACTAGGTCTAACAGAGAGCGAGCAGAACAGCCCATTCTGACCATTTCTGTGTCACCCATTCTGAAGTTTTGCTCTCTACTGTTTTCTCCTGGTGCTCCTGAACACCTGATCACTCTCCATCAATCCCCAAGCACAAATTTAGCTGCTCAGCTAAAACCTGTCTCCATTGTTTGCTGTCAGAAAGTCAGGATCATCCCCATCTCCTCGCGCTGCTCTGACCCCGATACCTTTGGTTTTTTTGCAGGTCTCCTCGACAACTACTCCTTGCTCGTTTAAACCTGCGGTGCCAAACAAGTGGCAAAATAGGCAATGCTGGGTTTATTTAAGTGCAGTTACACAGGAAAACTATTTTATAATACGGTTGCATGGAAGGTTTTAACGCAAACGGCATTCACAGAATCACAGAATGTCAGGGGTCAGAAGGGACCTCTGAAGATCATCTAGTCCAACCCCCTGCCAAAGCAGGTCCACCCAGAGCAGGTTGCACAGGAGATAAAAATGTTTAGACAGCACAAAGATGGGCAATGTTCCCATTAAGCCTTTTAAGCAAGAGTCTACAAACACCGATACCTTGCACTTTATTTTAAAGTTACTTAAACTAGCTCCTGTTTACCCTCCTGCTCTCTCCCTTCTCAAAGTTGCCCTGCACAAACAGCCCCTTTTTGTCTCCTTTTCCCCCTCCATGCTCTCTGCACGAGGACCACTGGCTCCGCTCCCTGCTGTGGATCTGCAAGAAGATTGTTTGCTTTGATGCGATTTAAATTGCGTCTATTTCCAAAAGGGACAGCAAAAAAAAAAAAAAAAAAAAAAAAAAAAGAGCTCTGAGAGCACATCTCCATGGCCACACGCAGACAGACCTCAAGCTGGCCAGATGTGAACCAGCTTGGATCCAGGAGCCGCATACAACCATTTCAGAGCCTCACACTGCCCAAACAAATAAGATGAGCCATTCGGCAAGGCTTATTAGCTCCAGGCTTATGAGCTCAGCCACGGCCCTGCCATGAATATATCGCTTCCAAATTGGAGTTGACTCACGTCCAACCAGCAGAACCTGGTCTGTCTGCATGTACCCAAAGGTGTCATCGGCAGGACAGGCTGCCTACAGACAGACCGGTACAGACACAACAGTCAAGGCTGAAAGGGGAGGGGGGGAAGAAAAAACATATTTTTTAACTAATCTGCAAGAGTATTTACAGCCAAACCATAAGCATGAGCTTGCGACAAAGCACAAGCAACGGCTCGCACTAATTCCATTTCATCCTAATGCAACCTTAGCATTAGAGACAGATGAAGGTCTTCCCTTCCTCCATCCCAAAAATTCAGGCAGCTTCTCTCCAGCGCAGCTCTCGCCGCTGCAAACGAAGCCGTAACGTGAAGTCAGCACCAGCCTATCTAAAAGTCTACTGGAAAGAATCCAAAACTCAAATACTACCATTCCCTCTGAGACAGATTTGGGCTCCTGTGTGCTAATGGAGCACTAATTCTGTAAATGGATTAATTTGTGCCTTGCAGACAGAAATTTAATCTGCTCCTTTTAATTTTTTTAAGCAAAGAGTAATTAGTCACAGTTAGGTTAGCGAGAAGCAAGAAAATGGGTTTCCCCCCTAGTTTTTCTACGCTGTAAATAAAATCTCTATTGCATTTAGAGGAATTATCAAAATAACTTTTATCTGGTTCAGAACTGTATTTAAAACTATTTCCAAATTAACTCCTTTATTTAAAGAATTAATACTTCTTTTCTTACTACACTGCAAAATATCCTTAATTACTGCACCTGCATCAAAGGGCCTGAATAAGCAACAAAATATTTTTTTAAGGGGAAAAAAAAAAAGGAAGAAAAGTAGAATTCTGAGTGTTAAACCCCTGTAAGACAGAATATATTCAGAAGCTTTCTGGTTGCCCAGAGAAGCTGTGGCTGCCCCATCCCTGGAGGAGTTCAAGGCCAGGTTGGAGGGGGCTTGGAGCAACCTGGTGTGGTGGGAGGTGTCCCTGCCCAGGGCAGGGGGTGGCACTGGGGGGGTTTTAAGGTCCCTTCCAACCCAAACCATTCTGTGATTCTAAGCCGAGGTTCTCAAGAAGCTCAGGGGAACCTCAAACTCAGCACCCCCATTCTGTCCCCATCCCACAGACGGGCCCTGCTCTGCTCCCCTCAGAGCGGCCCCACCGAGGAGCTCCCCCCCCCGGCCCATTCCCCGCCCGCACCGGGGCCGCCGCCGGCCCCCCGGGCGCAGCCCTACCAGGTCCCGGATGAGCTGCCCCAGCAGGTCGTCGCTGTCGCCGCCTCCGTCCCCCGCGGGCTCCTCGGTGGGGCGGGCGGGCGACGGGCTGCGGCAGGTCGGGGCGCCGCCGCCATCCAGCAGGCCGCGGGCAAGCGCCAGGTAGGCCGGCTCGCCCGGCTCCGCGCTGCGACGGCTCTCGGGCTGCTCCGCTGCCGCCACCGCCGCCTTCTCCTCCTCCCGCCGCCGCCGCTTCGCGCCCCCCGCCAACTCCTCCCGCCAGCGGCGGCGGAACAGCTCCAGCTCCGCCGAGCCCTCGGCCATGGCGGCGGGGCCGGGCCCGGCCCAACCTCCCACCGGCCCGGCCCGGAAACCGCCCCCCGCGCCCGCGCGTTCCGCTGCGCGAAGGTTCCTACTGGCGCCGGGGCGGGCCAGGGTCTGGCTGACAGGGGCCGCCGGCCGCCATCTTGTGGACCCCGGGCGGGGGTTGGTGAGGGGGCTGCCCGCACATGAGGAGCGGGCCGGGGGCTGAGGGGCCTGCTGGCCGGCGGCCGCCGCCCGGCCTTGGAAAACTGCTGGTGGAGCGACGGCCAGGGTGAAGGCAGCATCATAGATTCATAGAACGGTTTGGGTTGGAAGGGACCTGAAAGACCACGCAGTGCCACCCCCTGCCCTGGGCAGGGACACCTCCCACCACACCAGGTTGCTCCAAGCCCCCTCCAACCTGGCCTTGAACCCCTCCAGGGATGGGGCAGCCACAGCTTCTCTGGGCAACCTGGGCCAGGCTCTCACCACCCTCACAGCAAAGAAGTTCTTCTCCAGATCTCATCTCCATCTCCGCTCTTTCAGTGTCAAACCCTTCCCCCTCCTCCTATGGCTCCCCTCCCTGATCCAGAGTCCCTCCCCAGCTTTCCTGGAGCCCCTTTAGGGACTTGGAAGGGGTTTGAAGGTCTCCCCGGAGCCTTCTCTTCTCCAGGCTGAACCCCCCCAACTCTCTCAGCCTGTCCTCACAGCAGAGGGGCTCCAGCCCTCCCAGCATCTCCGTAGCCTCCTCTGACCCCGCTCCAACAGCTCCATGTCCTTCTGCTGTTGGTGGCATATGTTGGGTCCTGTGCAGGCACCTGAGGCTCTGCTGGGAAGCCCTCAGTTGCTGGCCAGCCAGGGCCACCATCTGGCCCCATGGGGGGAAAACCAGTCCCAGAAGAGGAGAAGAGACGCCGCCAAGGGGGGCTGTTGCCCATGGAGGAGTCATGGCAGCATGTCACTCTGCCACCAGCTGATAGGACCAAGTCAGCCCATCTCTTCCACCCATTTTGTTGGCCAAGTCTGCAGCGGAGCCTGTGGGCAGGGGTGGTCCTGCCCCACACCATGTCCATCACACCTGCGGAAGATGCTGTTCAGGGCGCCCTGAATCACACCCGCCGCCTTCTGCAGCCCTCCGCAGAGCTGGTGCTCTCACAGCCCTTTGGGGAGGAGATGATGTTCGCCGGTATGAACCTATCTCATTGCTTGAAGGCTACGTTTCAAACACTGGTGAAACCCAAACGCTGAACCACGGCCACAGAGCTAATACTGCTTCAGCTGGTCCAGCCGCCCAGAGGAGTGGAAAGGCCACAAGCATTCACATCTTCAGCACAACCGTGGAGCACTTGGGAAAATAAAACAGGTAAGTGATACTTACACATGTAAATCAAATGGCTGGTCCTCACTGGGCATGGGTGGACATGCTAAAACACATGGTCCTTGCTCTCGGCAGCAGCTTGTGCCTACGTACCTCGTGTCCACCTCCAGCTGATGCCATTCAGCGTCCTTAGCTGCCACTTGCTGGTCTTTCCCCTTCGCAGTGTGTGCTGCCCGTGCAGTTTCCAAAACCCAACTTAATGAAAACAAACAGGCATTTTGTATTCCAGGAAAAAAGCTGAACTACCTAATTTTGAGGAGGAATGTAGAAACCCCAGAAAAGAGTTGTTTTCCCTACAGAACAATGGTTTGAGCTTGGAGGAGGATCTCCCCGTGTTCATACCCTGCAAAGAGAGGGGCTGCAGAGCAGGAGCTGCCCCTGTAGCAGGATGCAGGGCTGCTCTGGGGAGGGTAGGTGGGCTGGGAAGAAGGTGAGTCCCTGGAGGGTCCCCTTGGACCCCTCTGCAATCCCAAGGTGACCTGCTAAGGGGGTGGCAGCAGCCCCACCTGCCAGGCAGAAAAGAAATGGGCCAGTTTGGGGTGATTCCTGCTTCATGGGGAGCCCCCGCTGCCATCCCAGGGCTGATGTGTGATGGGGAGTCCTGCCTGGGGGGTCCCAGCCCTGCTCCCACTCACCGATGGCTGGGGTGGAGGCTCCACATCCCCCTGGGCCAGTGCCTGGGGGCTGGTGAGAACGGTGTGTGCTCCTTCTTTGGCCGCCCGAAATGTGATCAGAATGAGTAACGCTTTGGGTGATGAAATCCCTTCCAGCTCTGTGTAATCCCCTCACTGCCCACCTGCATCTCCAACTGTCCCCTTGATCTCACACTGTCCCCTCCATCCCCACACTGTCCCCTTCATCCCACACTGTCCCCCCCACTGTCCCCTTCATCCCACTGTCCCCCCCATCCCCACACTGTCCCCCCCATCCCCACAGTCCCGTGTCTCCACAGTCCTCTCCATCCCACACTGTCCCTCCATCCCCACACTGTCCCCTTCATCCCACACTGTCCCCCCCACTGTCCCCTTCATCCCACTGTCCCCCCCATCCCCACACTGTCCCCCCCATCCCCACAGTCCCGTGTCTCCACAGTCCTCTCCATCCCACACTGTCCCCCCATCCCCACACTGTCCCCACCATCCCCAGTGACCCCCCCATCCCCACACTGCCACCATCCCCACAGTCATCTCACCCTCATAGTCCCCCTGATCCTACCCTGTCCCCTCATCCCTACTCTGTCCCCCCATCCCGACACTGTCCTCTCCATCCCACATTGTCCCCTTCATCCCGCTGTCCCCCATCCCACCCTGTCCCCTCATCCCAACTCTGTCCCTCCATACCCAAACTGTCCTCCCTATCCCCACACTGTCCCCCCATCTCCACACTGCCTCCATCCCCACCCTGTCCCCTGCATCCCACCCTGTCCCTTCATCCCCACACTGTCCCCTCATCCCCACTCCATCCCTCCATCCCGACACTGGCCCCCTCATCCCTGCACTGTTCCCTCATCCACACTGTCCCCCCCCATCCCCACACTGTCCCCCCATCCCCACACTGTCTCCTCATCCCCACTCTGTCCCTCCATCCTGACACTGTCCCTCCATCCTGACACTGTCCCCCCATCCATCCCTACACTGTCCCCTCCATCCCCACACTCTCCCCCATCACATACTGTCCCCCCATCCCCACGCTGGCCCCCATCCCCATACTGTCCCCCATCCCCATACTGTCCCCTCCATCCCTACACTGTCCCCCCCACTCCCCACACACTGTCCCCCCATCACCACACTGTCCCCCTCATCCCCGCACTGTCCCTCCATCCCATAGTGTCCTCCCATCCCACACTGTCCCCTCATCCCCACCCTGTTCCTCCATCCTGACACTGTCCCCCCGTCCCCACATTGCACCCCATCCCCATACCATCCCCTCCATCCCCACACTCTCCCCCCATCCCTCACTGTCCCCTCATCCCCATCCTGTCCCCCCAACCCACACTGCCCTCCATCCCCACACTGTCTTCTCTGCCCCACACTTTCCCTCCACCCCCACTGCCCCCCCCATCCCACACTGTCCCTTCATCGCCACTCTGTCCCTCCATCCCGACACTGTTCGCACACACACACACTGCCCCCCATCCCATAATGTCGTCCCATCCCACACTGTCCCTTCTATCCCCACTGTCCCCTCATCCTACAGTCCCCCCCATCCCAACACTGTCCCTCCATCTCCACTCTGTCCCTCCATCCTGGCACTTTCCCCCCATCCCACACTGTCCCCTCCATCCCACATTATCACCTTCATCCCACTGTCCCCCCCATCCCCACACTGCCCCCCATCTCACACTGTCCCCTCATCCCTACACTGCCCCCCCATGCCCCCTGTCCCCCCCTCACCCTCGCTCCCCCTCATCTCCCTGTCTCTCCCTCACTCCCCAACCCCGCTCCCCCCCTCATCCCCTATACCCCCTGTCCCCCGCTCCCCTCCACTCCCGTGTCCCCCCCTCACCCCCTCTGCCCCGCTTCCCTCCACTCCCGTGTCCCCCCCTCACCTCCTATACCCCTGTCCCCCGCTCCCCTCCACTCCCCTGTCCCCCCCCAGCCCCGTTCCCCCCTATACCCCCTGTCCCCCGCTCCCCTCCACTCCCCTGTCCCCCCCCCAGCCCCGTTCCCCCCTATACCCCCTGTCCCCCGCTCCCCTGTCCCCCCCTCACC